>NC_088235.1:83659454-83883952 GCF_036934945.1 Oncorhynchus masou masou | reverse complement strand
AAGAAAGTAAAAGTGCAATATGTGCCATGTAAGAAAGCTAACGTTTAAGTTCCTTGCTCACAACATGAGAACATATGAAAGCTGGTGGTTCCTTTTAACATGAGTCTTCAATATTCCCAGGTAAGAAGTTTCAGGTTGCAATTATTATTGGACCTATAGGACTATTTCTCTCTATACCATTTGTATTTCATATACCTTTGACTATTGGATGTTCTTATAGGCACTTTAGTATTGCCAGTGTAACAGTATAGCTTCTGTCCCTCTCCTCACCCCTACCTGGGCTCGAAGCAGGAACACATCGACAACAGCCACCCTCGAAGCAGCGTTATCCATCGCTCCACAAAAGCCGCGGCCCTTGCAGAGCAACAACTCCAAGTCTCAGAGCGAGTGACGTTTGAAACGCTATTAGCGCGCACCCCGCTAACTAGCTAGCCATTTCACATCGGTTACACCAGCCTAATCTCGTGAGTTGATGGGCTTGAAGTCATAAACAGCTCAATGCCTGAAGCACAGCAAAGAGCTGCTGGTAAAATGCACAAAAGTGCTGTTTGAATGAATGCGTACGAGCCTGCTGGTGCCTACCATCGCTCAGTCAGACTGCTCTAAAACACAGAAATACGAGCCTTAGGTCATTAATATGGTCAAATCCATAAACTATCATCTCGAAAACAAGACGTTTATTCTTTCAGTGAAATATGGAATCGTTCCGTATTTTCGCTAACGGGTGGCATCCATAAATCTAAATATTCCTGTTACATTGCACAACCTTCAATGTTATGTCATAATTTCATAAAATTCTGGCAAATTAGGCGGCCCAAACTGTTGCATATACCCTGACTCTGCGGCAATGAACGCAAGAGAAGTGACACAATTTCACCTGGTTAATATTGCCTGCTAACCTGGATTTCTTTTAGCTAAATATGCAGGTTTAAAAATATATACTTCTGTGTATTGATTTTAAGAAAGGCATTGATGTTTATGGTTAGATACACATTGGAGCAAGGACAGTTCTTTTTCGCGAATACGCACCGCATAGATTATATGCAATGCAGGACACGCTAGATAAACTAGTAATATCGTCAACCATGTGTCGTTAACTAGTGATTATGATTGATTGATTGTTTTTTATAAGATAGGTTTAATGCTAGCTATCAACTTACCTTGGCTTACTGCATTCGCGTAACAGGCAGGCTCCTCGTGGAGTGCAATGCAAGGCAGGTGGTTAGAGCGTTGAACTAGTTAACTGTAAGGTTGCAAGATTGGATCCCAAAGCTGACAAGTTAAAGAGCTAACAAGGTAAAAATCTGTCGTTCTGCCCCCGTTCCACCGTTCCTAGGCCGTCATTGAAAATAAGAATGTGTTCTTAACTGACTTGCCTAGTTAAATAAAGATGAAATAAAGGTGTAAAAAAATATACATATATCGATTTCCGATTGTTATGAAAACTTGAAATAGGCCCTAATTAATCGGCCATTCCGATTAATTGGTCGACCTCTAGCTTCTACTGGTCATTGTTTTCAGGCTGGTTGTATTGGTGCTAGCTATATCTGTTTATAACCCTCTAGTGGTGTGGGGGCTGTGCTCTGGCAAAGTGGTTGGGGTTACATCCTGCCTGTTTGGGGGTATTGTCGGACAGGGCCACAGTGTCTCCCGACCCCCCCCCCCCCCTCTCAGCCTCCAGTATATATGCTGCAATAGCCCCCACGGCCCATAGACTAAGGTCAGTCTGTCCTATCTGGTGAAATTCACCTGTCTTATCTGATGTCCTGTGTGAACTTAAGTATGCCCCCTCTAATTCTACCATCCTCCTCTCTCTCTTGGCCTCCACAATCACCTGACTTCAACCCAATTGAGATGGTTTGGGATAAGTTGGACTGCAGAGTGAAGAAAAAGGAGCCAACAGGTGCTCAGCACATGTGGGAAATCCTTCGACTGTTGGAAAAGCATTCCAGGTGAAGCTGGTTGAGAGAATGCCAAGAGTGTGCAAAGCTGTCAAGGCAAAGGGTGGCTACTTTGAAGAATCTCAAATACAAAATATATTTTCATTTGTTTAACACTTTTTTGGTGATTCCATATGTGTTATTTCATAGTTTTGATGTATTCACTTATTCTACAATGTAGAAAATAGTAAAAATAAAGAACCCTTGAATGAGTAGGTGTGTGCAAACTTTTGACTGGTACTGCGTATCTTAATTGACCGCGTTTTCATGAATTTGATGATCTAATATTGAAAGCCATTCAAAAGACCATGGACATGAACATGGAAGTATGACGTAGGAAAGCATCATCTGCACAGGGTATTCATATTCAAAACCAGAGACAACATCCTGGTAATTTGCCAGCTAGGAAAGACAGAAGAGAACGCATAGAAACAAACGCTCTCTGTGGTTAACAGAAGCTATCGGTACGAACGGAGTGGTTTCTGAAGCCAATGTGGCATGTTGAATTCATTTTCTTAATACATTTGGCTTTAGCATTTAAACTGTTTTGGCTATATGCTTTTATGACCCCATTCCAAAAGTTAAGACTCCAGAGCATGTACGTGCCTTCTGTACATGGTAGCATTAACCATTATTAGCTAGCAAAGATCGTAAAAATACCTCGCAAAACTAACGTTAGCTAGCTAAAATCTGGTGATCTCCCTCAATCTTAGCTAGCTGGCTAACGTTATACTGCATCTTAAGTCTATTTGACGACATCACAATGATGACAAAGGGTTTTCCAACCAATTTTTTTGTTTTTCCCTCAAGCCACTATAATGCACGTTTGACTAAATCTTCATCAGCGCCAATTGACAATGCAAAAGAATGTTATACAATTTACAACCCATTACGACTGTAAAATATTTATTTGACGGTTTATCGTAAAATAATGGTAATAGCCTACGCAACTATTTACTTTTTGAAAATGTGTTTCCGCCCGGTCTCGAACCGGGGACCTTTCGCGTGTTAGGCGAACGTGATAACCACTACACTACGGAAACTGGAGGTAAGACACTGCCTTTGGGTGTCATGTTGCCTGAAATTCTGTTAGTGGGGTACTGTTCTGTCTAAGTTCGAATGTTCGCCTTTAATATCTCGGTGGCTCTTTGAGTGCAGGTGTCAATTTAGGTATCTTCTAGAGACCCAGGATGTCGTTGATGAGAGATTGTGGGATGGGATGAAAAGAGAGAAAGCAAATGTACCTATTGCACACAGAATGTTGCACACATTCTGGTAGATTCTTCATATTCATGCACATGCAGGGTTTCCACCTTAGGCTAGCACAATGTGTCGACACAACCTATACAGTACTGTTTGTTGGTCGAGTTCGGATATCTTAAAGCCCAACCAGTCCCAAAGGACAGAGGAAGCACCTTTTTTTCGAACCAGGCCTTCGTCGTCCTGCAAATCAACCTCAATAGCGTTATTTCCTTGTCTTCAGTAATCCTCAGCGCAGAAGAGTAAGCAAGCATTATGTTTTAGTAAAATAAACCATTTGAACAAGCCCACTAGGCTGTATCATTCGACAGATTTTTTTACGAAACAAAAGCGTCTTATTTCATACATTTATTAATTGACCATGATATGCATGATATGGCAAAATCCATATCATGGCACAACATACCGGTATTCACGTTCATACCGGTATTCCGCCCACCTCTACTTCTTCAATAGAAATAGGTCCTGCCTCTCGTTAAATAGTAACGTCAACTGAATAATCTGTTTTATACTATCGGTCCAATATCATCTCTGTAAACATAGCTGCCACTTCATTATTACCGTAAAATGCAGTTTATCATTGCGCACTGCGCTTTATTATGAGTGACAATTTTTCTACTTCACTGTAATTCTCTACCAGACAGTTGATTGGCCCACTTTGATGTCACGTAGGGTTGATACATTGCTATGTTTTCGTTTCAAGCCCTTGTACAAAAATTCCCACTGTACCTAACATGATTACTAAACTTTAGACATACGAGTTACCACACACAGTCTCAGGGATGGCTAGCTCTGGAAATTCCTTTGGTGTCTACGGAGTTAGGTAAATCAGGTTTTAGTTTCTTTGCACCTTATTTGTGGAACAATCTTGAAATAGTTCCTACATGTGATGTTTTGGTGCCTCGATGCCACTTCAGAAGCTGATTGATTAACTTTTTACAGATGAATGTGTTTGTTTTTTATGACCGTGTTTTTCTTTCTGTTTGCAGTTCGTATTTATTTTTTGATGTGTGCATTTCCTGTAATTGTTTTTAAACCCAAGGGCCAAATGGGCCAATACTTCCAGGAACGCCTACTTGAAAAGCAGTTTCTAGGCATCTTCATACTAAACAATCCTCGGTAGAACTTTCAGTCAAGCACCAGACCTCAAGAGAAACTTCATAATAATATTGTGACACAACGTGCAACACATGAACACTGGCCTGGAAATACAATGACATTGCTAAAGTATGCAAA
Source organism: Oncorhynchus masou masou (assembly GCF_036934945.1). Classification (NCBI taxonomy): domain Eukaryota; kingdom Metazoa; phylum Chordata; class Actinopteri; order Salmoniformes; family Salmonidae; genus Oncorhynchus; species Oncorhynchus masou. The sequence continues at coordinate 83,879,516 of NC_088235.1, read as the reverse complement.
AATATTTGTAGGAAACAACTTTGCCATCATTACGATGTTGTCAACTTTACTGTGGACAGATGGCAATGTTAACATTCCCTAGCAAAGTTTGTAAAACAAACAACCTAGCAAAAAGATCAGGTGCTCTCCCCTCACTCTTAGCAAGCTGGCTAACTTTATAATGCATCTTCAAGTCAATCTGACGACATCACAATGAAGACAAAGGGTTTTTCCTCGCAATTTTTTGCCTCCTTTAGAAATGTAATTGTATTTCCAAGCTACTATAATGCACTTTTGACTAAATCTTTATCAACGCCAGTTGACAATGCATTGAGTATAGTGCTCAGTCGGGAGTCAGTGTCCTAAAGAATGTGCAACACATGAATACTGTATTTATTTGTTTGTTTAATTTTAGATAAAAGCTTTGGCCCAAAACTTCGTTTTTTTAGTTTAAAAAAATGTGTTTCCGCCCGGTCTCGAACCGGGGACCTTTCGCGTGTTAGGCGAACGTGATAACCACTACACTACGGAAACTGAGCGTGAAAGACAGCAGTACTCCAAATATACCTACTGCGCATAGACTACAGTAGCTTCTATAAAGCAGGGTATCATTTCCATATCAATTTAGGTTGTTTTAAGAAATGCTGAAGACCGTTTTATATATATATAAAATATAAACATTTTATTTTATTTGTTTACCTTTTTTTAAACGGATTCACCGTTAAGACCAGGGTCTTTTTTCGCAATGGAGCCCTGCACAAACAATTCATACACAAAATCAAATACAAACAAAAATAAAGCACAACAATCAAGAAAAACAGAAACATTCCTCAGCAAAGTTCCCCAATCAATAATTTAAAATTGCCCGAGCGGCATCAGAGCGTCCACTTGCAGTGTTTTGTGCAGTTGGTTCCAGCAATGAGGTGCATTAAAACTAAAAGCGGATTTACCTAATTCAGCGGAGACCCAACCCTGTAAATGGTTTTGGTACCTCGTGTTTTTTTTATACTTTAACAACAAAGTTAAGTAAATTGTAAGCTTGTGTAGTATATAATGCAGGTATACTGTTCTTCTCATGATGTTTAATGATCATATTCTACATTATGTCTTGCCAATTACTGAAGCGCTAAACGAACACAAATATCCATCCACGTAAAGGTGACGTTTCAGGTATATCGATTACAAAACAACATTCAAAAAGCTTTAAACTAAAAGTTTTCCCTCCCCGTCGGGGAATTGAACCCCGGTCTCCCGCGTGACAGGCGGGGATACTGACCACTATACTAACGAGGAATAAACATACAATTCACAATGGTTTTTATAATACTGATCACCTACTTATTATTTTTGCATTTTATTTTTTCATTACCTTTATTTAAATAGGCAAGTCAGTTATTACGAACAAATTCTTATTTACAATGACGACCTATACCCGCCAAAACCCGGACGACGCTGGGCCAATTGTGCGCAGCCCTATGGGACTCCCAGACACGCCCTGATCTGTTTCACCTGTTCCTGTGATTGTCTCCGCCCCCTCCGGGTGTCGCTTATTTTCCCCAGTGTATTTATCCCTGTGTTTCCTGTCTCTGTGCCAGTTCATCTTGTATGTTTAGTTAAAGCACTTCTGAATAAACTACCTTCTTATTTATCCTCACTCATCAATATTAGAATTAGAATTCCTAAAACCAGGTCTCAAGCATTGATTGTACTTGAGGCCCATGCTATTTCCACAGAGTTGGGTATGGCTGCCTTTTCCTGTTACTCTCCTTGCTTATGGAATAGCCTGCAGACTAAACTTAAACTTGAGACTTGTCCCCCTTGCCCATTTTAAAAATTTATTGGAGGATTTTGCTGCGTTCATCCACCTCTGGCCTGCTCGCCTCCCTACCATTGAGGAAGTACAGTTCCCGCTCAGCCCAGTCAAAACTGTTCGCTGCTCTGGCCCCCAATGGTGGAACAAACTCCCTCACGACGCCAGGACAGCGGAGTCAATCACCACCTTCCGGAGACACCTGAAACCCCACCTCTTCAAGGAATACCTAGGATAGGATAAGTAATCCTTCTCACCCCCCCCCCCCCCTTAAATGATTTAGATGCACTATTGTAAAGTGGCTGTTCCACTGGATGTCAGAAGGTGAATTCACCAATTTGTAAGTCGCTCTGGATAAGAGCGTCTGCTAAATGACTTAAATGTAATGTAATGTAATGATTTATTTTTTTTGTATTTCTTGTAACTGTTTAAGATAATGCAACTTTTTGTGCTGTTAGGGGAATAACCTGTGTGTAAATGTATTCTGCTGCTGTATTTTTGTGTGTTATCTATGATCGTTTTGTTTGTCTTGCTTAGCTTCTTAATCATTGTATGTGTAAACATGTATATGCAGGGCCCAGCTGTAAAAGAGATCTTGGTCTCAGTCTGTGTTCCTTGTTGAAATAACGGCATAATAAATAATAATATTTTGTCTCCAATGTTTATTGAAAACAAAAATTAATGTGCATAATGACCTCTTGTTGTCTCTCAAATATATTGTTACAGTTGTTGGTTAGCTAGCTAGTGAATTTGAGACATTAACATTGACGTGACATCAGTTAACACACCCATGTTATTTTGGTAGAAGGGTTGATTGTTGAGCAACAAAACCGACACGTGCATAACTGTGGGGCACAACAGACAAGTTTGGCTTAGATTGTTGACATGTAAACTATATTTTGTCTCCAATGTTTATTGAAACAAATACATTTGCACAATGAGCACTTGTTGTCTCTCAAATATATTGTTACAGTTGTTGGTTAGCTTGCTAGTGAATTTTTGCCATATTAACATAGGCGTGACATCAGTTAAAATACCTCAAAACAAGACATGGTATCAAGAACAAGATAAAACTAGCTGACACTAGCCAGTTACGATTCCTTACATGGCAGCTCCTTATCATTGTTCCTAGTCGTCTGGCCATCCAGAATCACAACAACATACTGACTTCTGCCCCAATGAAGCATGCGCATTGTTTTTATGACGCTAATCCATCTATTTTGTTATTATCCTCTCTTCCCTCTACCACTTCTTGTAGTATGTTTACCTGCTCCGATCCCTGTGGTTGACTCATTTGTATTTATTATGGATCCCCATTAGCTGCTGCTGGCAAAATTAAGGCAGTTATAACATTTTAAAAACATTACAATACATTCATAACAGATTTCACAACACACTAAGTGTGTGCCCTCAGGCCCCTACTACACTACCACATATCAACAACACAAAATCCATGTGTTCGTGTGTATGGTGTGTATGTTATCATGTGTATGTATGCATGTGTCTGTGCCTATGTTTGTATTGCTTCACAGCCCCGCTGTTCTATAAGGTGTGTTTTATCCCCCAAATCTGATTCTACTGCTTGCATCAGTTACCTGATGTGGAATAGAGATTCATGTAGCCATGGCTCTATGTAGTACTCTGCGCCTCCCATAGTCTTTTGTCGACTTAGGGACATTCAAGAGACCTAGTGGCATGTCTTGTGGGGTATGCATGGATGTCTGAGCAGTGTGCTAGTCATTTAAACAGACAGCTCAGTGCTTACAATATCTCTCACAAATACAAGTAGTGTCAATCTCTCCTCCACTTTGAACCAGGAGAGATTGACATGCATATTATTAATGTTTGCTCTCTGTGTATATCCAAGGGCCAGCTGTGTTGCCCTGTTCTGAGCCAATTGCACTTTTCCCTCTTTATGGCACATGAGTGAACAGTAGGCCAGGTGCGACAAAACTAGAGCCTGTAGGACCTGCCTTGTCGATAGTGCTGTTAAGAAGGTAAAGAATTATGGACAGACTTTATTATGGACAGACTTGGTCAGTCAGGAAGTCCTGCTGCCTTTTCATACATATATTTTTTTAGGTAGGTACATCATTATTTAAAGATACACTATGCAGAAATTGCTCTGCCATTTCCTGGTTGCTAAAATTCGAATAGTTCCCCCAATTTCAGTTTATGTGACAAAAAGAGCAAGTGGAGTTGCACTGTTTAATCTCTCTGCTCAAATGTTCATATTGTGCCACTCACAGTGGTTATTTCTGTAGCTAGCACCCGTAATAAATCTAAGTGCGCAAGGATACGTAGCATCCAGCGATTTAAGTGTTTGATGCCGTAGCATGCATGTATATAACATCCCCATAATCTATAATTGACATAAAAGTAGGTTGCACAATTTGTCTTCTATTTGTAGAGGACAAACATGTCCTGTTTCTATAGAGGAAGCCAAGATTGATTTTTAGCCGTTTACAAAGTTCATCGATATGCATTTTAAAAGACAGTTTATCATCCAACCATATCCCTAAGTAGATTTATATGCAGAGACCTGATTAATTTGAGAACCATCTAAGCTCGTAAATGTAAGTGTATTTTCAACCAACTTTTTGAACCTATTAAAAATCATAAAATGTGTTTTCTTTGGATAGTTCACATGTCAACAATCTTAGCCAACCTTGTCTGTTTTGCCCCATAGTTGCGCACGTGTCGGTTTTTTTGCTCACCAACCAACTATTCTATAAACCAAAATAACATGGGTGACCGAAGCAAAAGGTAGTAATGCATTGGCCGGGAATCGAACCCGGGCCTCCCGCGTGGCAGGCGAGAATTCTACCACTGAACCACCAATGCTTATTTCTGTATAAAAATCTCGTTGTATAAATAGTTTTATACCACAGTCATTTATGCATGGTAGCAGTTATTTTTGGTAAGAATACATGAAATACGGTACTCATCATTTCCATCTCAATTGGAAAACTGGAGAAAGATTAGAAATCAATAAAAACCTCTATTAGTATGACCACCGGGTGGCGCTCTAGCTCGGAAAAATAGCCTAAACCTGGGAGGCCAAAATAACTTCTCCACAAAACTGTTGCCACCACATCCATGACGTGGAGATTGCGCTACAGAGATGCAGCTTTCCAATCATGCAATTTCGAAAGAAATGTGTCTCCATAAAATGCTCAATCAAAACAACAGATAGATACAAAGTGACTGGGCTAATCGCAAGTGTATCCAATGGTTTAAATAAAACAACCTAATTATCGTTTTTGCATTTGATGGGTTGTAATTATACACGGAGGTACAGAGCCTTCAGAAAGTATTCACACCCAATTGACGACATTCTGTTGTGTTACAGCCATGGGGTGAAAGTAAGCTCATACTGTCCAATATGGTGTCCCCGAAATAAATAGTGGGTGTATGCCGTACTGGTAAAACATTTTTTATCACAATAATTAAAACTAAAATGTCAAGAAAGCTGTTGGCTATTACACCAATTGTTATCATCACAGCATGTCAGGCATGAAAAATGAACGAATGGACTTGAAAACTGGTGGAACCTATGCTCAACAATGCGATGTGGTTAAGACGAACACACTGACATTCTGCCAAGGCTGAGATGAGTGGCCAGCAGTGGACGCATAAGTACTGGCCTAATGACAATCGCAAAATGTCATTACACTTTTTGGTGTTTTATGTAACAGATGTCTCTTTTAGAGGTCAACCGATTAATTAGAGCCGATTTCAAGATTTCATAACAATCGGTAATCTGCATTTCTGGACACCGATTACATTGCATTCCACGAGGAAACTGCGTGGCAGGCTTACCACCTGTTACACAAGTGCAGCAAGGAGCCAAGGTAAGTTGCTAGCCAGCATGAAATGTATCTTATAAAAAGCAATCAATCTTCACATAATCACTAGTTAACTACACATGGTTGATGATATTACTAGGTTAACTAGCTTGTCCTGCTTTGCATAAATCAATGCAGTGCCTGTTAATTTATCATTGAATCACAGCCTACTTCGCCAACCAGGTGATGATTTAAAAAAACACATTGTGAAAAAAGCACAATCATTGCACGAATGTACCTAACCATAAATATCAATGCCTTTCTTAAAATCAATACACAGAAGTATATATTTTAAACCTGCATATTTAGCAGGCAATATTAACTTGGGAAATTGTGTCACTTCTCTTGTGTTCATTGCACGCAGAGTCAGGGTATATGCAACAGGTTGGGCCACCTGGCTCGTTGCAAATTTATTTGTCCGAATTTGACATAATAATGACATAACATTGAAGGTTGTGCAATGTAACAACAATATTTAGACTTAGGGTTGCCGCCCATTCGGTAAAATACGGAACGTTTCCGTTTTTGACTGAAATAATAAATGTTTTGTTTTTGAAATGATAGCTTCCGGATTTAACCATATTAATGACCAATTACTGATGCTCATAACGAACACAAATGTCCATCCAAGTAATGGTGAGGTTTCAGGTATATCGATTACAAAACAACATTGAAAAAGGTTCAAACAAAAATATTTCTTTCTCTCCCCGTCGGGGAATTGAACCCCGGTCTCCCGCGTGACAGGCGGGGATACTGACCACTATACTAACGAGGACTACATCTGCAAAAACACAATGGTTTTATAAAACTGCTCAACTAATTATCGTTTTGAAATTTGTATTTAGTTTTATTTAGGCTTTTCAATTAAGAACAAATACTTATTTACAGTGACGGCCTACACTGGTCAACCCCGGACGACGCTGGGCCAATTGTGCGCCGCCCTATGGGACTCCCAATCACGACAGGTTGTGATACAATTATAAACGGAGGTACAGTGCCTTCAGAAAGTATTCACACAACATTGACTTTTTCTACATTCTCTTGTGTTTACAGCCAGGGGTGAAAAACATGTTTTCACTTTGTCATTATGTGGTATTGTGTGTATTGATTTTTAATCCATTTTGGAGTCAGGCTGTAACAACAAAATGTGGATTAAATCAAGGGGTTTGAAAACTTTCAGAAGGCACTGTAGCTAGTTAACATTTTTCATTTGGCACAATCTGAACATTTTAGCAGAGAGATTAAACAGTGCAACTACACTTGCTCTGTTTGTCACAAACTGAAATTCGGGGAACTATTTGAATCTTTGCAACCAGGAAATGGCAGAGCCATTTCTGCATAGTGCATTGCTCAGTCAGACTGTTCTATCAAATCATAGACTTAATTATAACATAATAACACACAACAATACGAGCCTTAGGTCATTAATATGGTCGATTCCGGAAACTATAATCTCGAAAACAAAACGTTTATTCTCTCAGTGAAATACGGAACCGTTCCGTATTTTATCTAACAGGTGGCATCCATAAATCTAAAGATTCCCGTTACATTGCACAACCTTCAATGTTATGTCATAATTACGTAAAATTATGAATATTGATTTTAAGAAAGGCATTGAGGATTATGGTTAGGTACATGATGGAGCAAAGACAGTCTTTTTTGCGAATGCGCACTGCATTATGCAACGCAGGACACGCTAGATAAACTAGCAATATCATCAACCATGTGTAGTTATAACTAGGGATTATGATTGATTGATTGTTTTTTAAGATAAGTTTAATGCTAGCTAGCAATTTACCTTGGCCTCTTACTGCATTCGGGCTCCTCGTGAGGCAGGTGGTTAGAGTGTTGGACTAGTTAACCGTAAAGTTGCAAGATTGAATCCCTGAGCTGACAACTCTATCGCAATTATCTCTCCGCTATTATCTAGAATTCATTAGATTTAGGTAACCGCCCGGTCCGCGGCCGCCCACTCCCTCCTTCCAGCCTTGGCCCTGTTGGCCCAGGAGGAGGGGCAGTCGCGGATGAGGTGGGACCGCTCGCCACAGAGGTTGCACAACCTTCCATTCGTGCATTCCTCGTAGCAGTGGCCCACCTCCCGGCACTTCATGCAGACAACCTTTTGACAGGCATCTGCAAGGTGGCCAGCTTGGGCTGGTCCTGGTAGTGAACATGACCCCTGTTCTCTCCGAGGACTATGGTGGATGGGATGGCTTTCAACCCACCATAGCCCCCAGGATCCTCCCTTTGCTGGACAGTGACCCTCCAGGCCCCTGTCCAGATCCCATCGAGGTCTTTTACCTGGATCAGGGGACTCTTCACGTTGCAGTACCTGCCCAGCCATACTGCAACGTCCTCCGGCTGTACGGTTTCATTGTACATACGGATAATAACAGTTTTAATGCTATTATCCGTCAGCTTGGTCACCTCAAACAACTCAAGAACAGTAGAAATAATTGAAGGGGGAGGGTAGGATACAAGGGGGAGGAGAGGTACAAAACAGGACAAACAAGGGGAAAACTGAGAATTAAATAAAATAAGAGAGAAGACCAGAGGGCCTTTAACTGGTGCACCTGTAGTCCACCACCAGAACCACCACCTAACCCAGGACAAGAACAATAGTGAAACAATACAACAAAAATGACTTTAACAAAATAAATAGCACAATTTCCGGGCGCCCTCCGGCCTGCTGATCGCTTCTCTGATCATGCGCAGCGTGTTAATACCGTGTTAAGGAAATAAATTCCCAGTAAGTAAACGGTAACATTCTCTGCTTCTGTCATCCTTACTCGCACCTACAATCACATACCTCTTTTAGTCCATGGAGTTGTGTGTAGCAGGGTGTTGCGTTCCCTCCTCCAAGAAGCGTGCTTAACAATTGGAGACAAAATATAGTTTACATGTCAACAATCTTAGCCAACCTTGTCTGTTTCGCCCCATAGTTGCGCACGTGTCGGTATTGTTGCTAAACAACCAACCTACAAATAACATTGGTAACCGAGGCAAAACATGTTGATGCATTGGCCGGGAATCGAACCCGGGCCTCCCGCGTGGCAGGCGAGAATTCTACCACTGAACCACCAATGCTTATTGTTCCATAAAAATCTAGGTCAATAAATAGTTCTATAAAACAGTCATTTCACCAAATTATCGTTTTTGCATGTGATGGGTTGTAATTATACACGGAAGTACAGAGCCTTCAGAAAGCCTTCACACACAATTGACTACATTCTGTTGTGTTACAGCCCTGGGGTGAAAGTAGGCTCATATGGTCCAGTAAATAGTAGGGGTATGCCATACTGGTAAAACATGAGCCAATCACAATAATTAAAACTAAAATGTCAATAAAACTGCAGGCTATTACACCACTTATTATCATCACAGCATGTCAGGCATGAAAAACGAGCAAATCATCACTGCATGTCAGGCATAAAAAATGAGCGAATGGACTTGAAAAAAAATCGAAATATCAAGTGTTACTTTTTTTACATGCAGTAAAAAAGATAACAAAAAATCTATAAAGATCAAGCAATTTCGTTTTTCATGTTGCTGATTCCCCCCCCCCCGTTTAAAATTTAACAATTGGCCAAAAAGTACACAGACCTACACACAGTGGCCAGTTTATTCAAATCAAATTTTATTTGTCACATACACATGGTTAGCAGATGTTAATGTGAGTGTAGCGAAATGCTTGTGCTTCTAGTTCCGGCCATGCAGTAATATCTAACAAGCAATCTAACCTAACAATTTCACAACAACTACCTACCTTATACACACAAGTGTGAAGGAATGAATAAGAATATGTACATAAAAATCTATGAATGAGTAATGGCCTTACGGCATAGGCAAGAAGCAGTAGATGGTATAGAGTACAGTATATACATATGAGATGAGTAATGTAGGGTATGTAAACATTATATAAAGTGGCATTGTTTAAAGTGGCTAGTGATACATTTATTACATCAAGATGGCAAGATGCAGTACATGGTATAGAATACAGTATATACATATGAGATGAGTAATGTAGGGTATGTAAACATTATATAAAGTGGCATTGTTTAAAATGGCTAGTGATACATTTATGACATCGATTTTTCCATTATTAAAGTGGCTAGAGTTGAGTCAGTATGTTGGCAGCAGCCACTCAATGTTAGTGATGGCTGTTTAACAGTCTGATGGCCTTGCGATGATGGCCCCCTGGAGAGCCTTACAGTTGTGGGTGGAGCAGTTGCCGTAACAGGCGGTGATACAGCCTGAAGGGATGCTCCCGATTGTGCATCTGTAAAAGTTTGTGAGTGTTTTTGGTGACAAGCCAAATTTCTTCAGCCTCCTGAGGTTGAAGAGGCGCTACTGCGCTACTCCTTCTTCACCACGCTGTCTGTGTGGGTGGACCATTTCAGTTTGTCCGTGATGTGTACGCCGAGGAACTTCAAACTTTACACCCTCTCCACTACTGTCCCGTCGATGTGGATAGGGGGCTGCTCCCTCTGCTGTTTCCTGAAGTCCACGATCATCTCCTTTGTTTTGTTGACATTTAGTGTGAGGTTATTTTCCTGACACCACACTCCGAGGGCCCTTAACTCCTCCCTGTAGGCCGTCTCATCGTTGTTGGTAATCAAGCCTACCACTGTAGTGTCGTCTGCAAACTTGATCATTGAGTTGGAGGCGTGCATGGCCACGCAGTCATGGGTGAACAGGGAGTACAGGAGAGGGCTGAGAACGCACCCTTGTGGGGCCCCAGTGTTGAGGATCAGCGGATTGGAGATGTTGTTACCTACCCATCACCACCTGGGGGTGGCCCGTCAGGAAGTCCAGGACTCAGTTGCACAGGGTGGGGTCGAGACCCAGGGTAGACCTATAGGGGCGGTAAGCAAATTGGAGTGGGTCTAGGGTGTCAGGTAGGGTGGAGGTAATATGGTCCATGACTAGTTTCTCAAAGCACTTCATGATGACGGAAGTGAGTGCTATGGGGCGGTAGTCATTTAGCTCAGTTACCTTAGCTTTCTTTTGAACAGGAACAATGGTGGCCCTCTTGAAGCATGTGGGAACAGCAGACTGGGATAAAGATTGATTGAATAGGTTTTCCAATAGGTTTTCCTACCATTTTTTTGCCTCCTTTAGAAATGTAATTGTATTTCCAAGCTACTATAATGCGCTTTTGACTAAATCTTAATCAACACCAATTGATAAATGCATTAAGTATAACGTTAAGTCAGTCAGTGTCCCAAACAATGTTCAAAACAATATTGTATTTATTTGTTTATTTTCAGACATTTGCCACAGATTAACACTAGAATTTACTTTTTGAAAATGTGTTTCCGCCCGGTCTCGAACCGGGGACCTTTCGCGTGTTAGGCGAACGTGATAACCACTACACTACGGAAACTGAACGCATTTAGCAGAAGTACTCAAAATAAACCAACTGCATATTGACTTAACCTATGGCATACAGTTGCTTCTACTTCCACTTTTAAACGTCACCATTAAGACCAGGGTCTCTCGCAAGGGAGCCCTGCACGTTCAATTCATACACAAAATCAAATCAGATACAAACAAAAATAAAGCACAACAATCAAGAAAAACAGAAACATTCCTCAGCAAATAGTTTCCCAATCAAGATTTTAACATTGCAGAGCGTCATATTGCACTGCATTTTACAGTTGGTTCCAGCAATAAGGTGCATTTAAACTAAAAGCGGAATAACCTAATTCAAAATCAACATTGAAAACTATATTGAACATTGAACTATAAAAATTGATCCTCCCCGTCGGGGAATTGAACCCCGGTCTCCCGCGTGACAGGCGGGGATACTGACCACTATACTAACGAGGACTACGCAAACAAGATCACAATGGTGATTATACAACTGATCACCGCATTATCTTTTTCGAATGTGATGCGTTGTAAAGAGGCACAGTGCCTTCAGAAAGCATTCACACTCCATTATATTGTGTTACAAACAGGGGCCTGTTGCACAAAAGTAGAATTAAGACATCCGGGATAAATGACTCAGCTAAACTCAATGAAGCCAAAACATGTGCGTCCAGGCTTAATTGGTTGCACAAAGACCAAGCCAGGATGAGCAGACACGGATTCATTAAGCCAGGTGAAACCAATCCTGGATAGGTGCGCGCTCACGGCTCACTCAAATAGACCCCGCCACAGATCACAGATTAACTGATTTACCATGGCAACTAGAGCCGCGTACTTTTCCCCGTCGGAAGCACAAATCCTCATGGAGGCAAACGAGGAGGTAAAAGATATAATTAAGAAGAAAGGCAACACCGCCACAGTGATAAAGCAAAGAGAAAAAGCGTGGCAAAGTATTGCAGACCGCCTGAATGCGTAAGTAGTGCACAATTACACACTCACCGCTCCGCTGAAACATCACAATTACAATTCAAATATTTAATTCACATCTCCAAAAATGCAGTTGTACTGTAATTATGAAACGGTTAAATTTTTAATTGAAATGCACTGCAGATATGAGTGAAATTGTGTAAAGTAACTCCATCACACTGTATAAAGCTATGATACATTTTTTGATATTTTTACTGAAAACAAGACAAAAATACCAAGTAATTTTTTGCAGTGTGACTCCATTAAATGTGTGTGTGTGTGTGTGTGTGTGTGTGTGTGTGTGTGTGTGTGTGTGTGTGTGTGTGTAGATTAAACATGAACGGGCCAAAACGGACATGGCAGCAGGTCAAAATCAAATACAAGAACATTCTGCAGAATGGTATGGTCCCTGACTAATATTTAACAAAGCACAAGCATATATTGTACCCAGAAGGTGCCTGCTCACACATTGTCTGTACTGTTTTAGCAGTGAAAAAGAATACCCACAGACAAGGCACGGGTGGTGGGTCACCAAAGGCTGACCTTACCCCAGCAGAGGACATGGCCTTGGAGCTAAATAAAGGCAGGCCCGTCTTAGAGGGGATCCCTGGGGGAAAGAGACGAGCATAGGTTCCTCCCAAGATGCCACCCGCTTCATTCAAGGTATGTCCTTCCATCTCTACATGGGATACAACCACATTCATATTGAATCAATTTGGACTGTCTGACTTTGGTTTACCTATTGCCTTGCAGTGTCTGGCAGCACTGTGTTCCTGTTAGAGCCACCAGCACAAGCACCAGACGATGCTGATCCAGTGAGTACTCCATCAAAGGCATACTGTAGGCCTGGCATGTCTTGTCTACTAGCTTCAATATGAATCCGATTAAATGTGATAGGGTGAAGGCCCCAGTGCAGCAGCAACAGCACATGATGGAGACGATGATGAGGAGGAGACCATCTCTCTGGATTCCAGAAGGCATGAGGTATCATGTTAAAACTGTGAAAGTACTATTTACTCTACAATGGTGAGGAGTCCTCATCAAAATCAAAAAATCTAATTTATTTTACAGGACCCAGATGCTATACAGTGGGAAAACCAGCCTGGCAACATAGTGCATATTAATAAAAGGACACCACATCCTGCCAAATTCCAGCTGCGCTAATTGTATTGTGTTCACAGAGCTCACAAGCTATCAGAAAGTTGTATGGCAACCACCTCCGGCGCCAAATAGAACTGGCAGACATAGACATTCAGTACAAGAAGAAAAAGATGGAAAATCTTGCACTGGAGTCCGAAATAAAAAAGAGGACAATTAGGAAACTGGACCTTGAAATAAAAAAACTTGAGAGGGAGGTGAGATATGCCTTCAATGTACACTGTATGCTAACTGTAACACAAATGTATTAATCATTATTTTTCTTTCCTCCCCCAGCTCCAAGAAGATGACACAGCTCAAAATAAAAATTAGGTATATTCTCGTAAAGTCAAGTGAGCCATGACATATGAGCTCTTATTGTGAGCACACAGGACGGTGGCATCTTTCTAAGGTTTTTTTTATTTTCCCAGCAATCAGTACAACCAAGTCATCGTTATAAGGCATCGCCCTCTTTTGCCCACCCCCCCAGCACCAGGTGTGGCCACTAGCCTATATGAAGGCCCAAAATTGTGTGTTCCTTTCTGCTCTGACAATGGCATGCCCATTCGTGCGAGATGTGGTGGATGAAGAAGCACTTGTGCTGAGGAGAGCCTTCAGGCGAGAAAGGGTCTTCAGGGACCGGTTGGACCCACTGGCCTTCCCTGATGACCATCTATATGAAAGATACAGGTTTTCTGCAGATGGCATCAGGTATCTATGCAGACTACTGGGTCCCAGGATTAAGCACCGCACTGCACGGAGCCATGCACTGAGTGTGGAGCAAATGGTTTGTGTGGCCTTGCGCTTTTTTGCTAGTGGAGCCTTCCTGTACTCAGTGGGGGATGCAGAACAGCTGAACAAGGCCACAATTTGCCGTACAATAAGGAATGTGTGTCTGGCTATCAAAGCATTAGCAGATGTCTTCATCTCCTTCCCTGGCCACAGAAGACTCTGTGACATCAAAGAGGAGTTCTATAGGATTGCAGGTAAGAGGATCTACAAATTACAGGACAACTGTTAACACATAGTAGGATACTCATTACTTTGTGTGACAGGTTTCCCCAATGTCATTGGTGCAGTGGACTGCACACACATAAGGATAAAAGCCCCCTCAGGTGCCCATGAGGCCGATTTTGTGAATAGGAAATCCTTTCACAGCATTAATGTTCAGGTGAACATAACTTTTTGATATTGTCCATTGACGAACACTCTGCATTGCCAGTGATGTGCATTGATTGGTGTAATATTCCTCATCTTATGATTTCAGATGGTCTGCAATGCTGACTGTGTGATCAGCAATGTTGTGGCAAAATGGCCTGGCTCAGTCCATGACTCCAGAATCTTTCGGGCCTCTGAAATCTATCAGTGCCTATCACAAGGTAAGCCACACAACCCCTATTTATAACCATCATGGCTGTGTCAAGAATATCACTGTGTTTATGAGGTAGTAATGATGAGATTTTGTGTTGACAGGTGAATTCTCTGGTGTGTTGCTGGGAGACAGGGGGTATGGCTGCCAGCCTTTTCTCCTGACACCTTTCACAGACCCCCAGGAAGCACAGCAGGCCTACAACCATGCCCATGCCAGGACCAGGGCCAGAGTTGAAATGACCTTTGGCCTCCTGAAGGCACGCTTTCACTGCCTTCACAAATTAAGGGTCAGCCCTGTTAGGGCATGTGATATTACTGTTGCTTGTGCTGTCCTCCACAATGTGGCCTGCCTGAGGAAGGAGAGGGCCCCCAGAGTGCCACCAGCCATGGACTGGGACAATCCGGCAATCTTCCCTGATGACGACAGTGGTCGGCTGCTGAGGGACCAATATGTGTTGAATTATTTTAGTTAGTATGTGTGCTTTCAATTTTGGTTAAATATGTCCTGCGGTGGCAGAGGAATTTGGGTTTTTTTGGGTTTGTTTTTTGACGAATTTGGCCTCTTATGATGTTTGTGCGGTATACTGTGTGTAATACAAGGCTGCAGGGAGGCTACTGCATCCATTCATTTGTCTGTTCAGTTGATGTGTATGGATTTGTCCTGCATTTATTTTAGTGTGCAGACATGCAGGGTGTGTTATATACAGACCTTTGAATGTGTATGTATCATTTTGTATAATATGCTTGGATTCTGTGCTTTCCATCTTGTAGAGTCACTGTGACTTCAGTTTCGAAAGGAGCTGATGGTTTACCTGCTTTGTTTTGTCCTTATTCAATAAAGGAACATAATGTTACACATTGTGTTTTTATATTCATATGGAATGTGTATTTGTTTATATGACAGAGTACTAGGGCCACACTGAAGAAAAAGGATAAAGTCATACATTTATGAGGCTGGTTCTTTCTGCAGAAAAGCTACATATTGTTTTTACAGTTTTGATACTTATGACAATGTGATACTTAATATTCTGGCACATCAGCATGTCTTTGTTTATGAAACCATACTGAAGTACAATTTCACGAAATGCCCCACATCTGTCATTTTAACAACTGTCCTCCTTTAAAACAACTGGTTACAATATTATGACTTTGTTTTTTTTCCCCTCTGTGGCCCTAATATTCTATCATTTTATATATAGCCTTATAGTCTATGGGAAACTGTAAATTATCTAATGATAGCAACATCATCTAAAAATAATTTTTTATCCAAAATCATTGAAATTAATGATCACAAACGTTTAAATAATAACAGTGGGTCTAGTTATATGTGATAACAATGTATAGTGAGCAGTGAAATAACTATTGGTTTCCATTTGTGGTGACTGCTGACTGACATTAGGGATGAGATTAAATAGATCCTGGAATTTAGCCTGGTCTGGAGCAGGCTAGCTCCACAGAATAAATCTCCATGGTAATTTATACCATAACATATCCTCCTGCCCCCTATCCATCTTTAGTGCAACCGGATTACGGATCAATTGAGCCAGGATCACCAAGATATCCTGGCTTAATCCCTTATCCTAGTTTTGTGCAACAGGCCCCAGGGGCGAAAGTAAGCTCATATGGTCCAGTACGGTGTCCAAAATAAATAGCGAGGGTATGCAGTACCAATAAAACATGAGCCTATCACAATAATTAAAGCTAAATGTCAAGAAAACTGTAGGCTATTACACCACTTTTTTTATCATTACTGCATGTCAGGCATGAAAAACGAACGAATTCACTTGAAAATGGGTGGAACCTATGCTCCAAAATGCGATGTGGTTAGATGAAAATACTGCAATTATTTGCCAACACAGAGATACGCAGACAACAGTGGACGAAAATGATGACAATCGCAAAATGTCATTACACTTTTTGACGTTTTGGTAACAGATGTCTCTTTCCATTCACCACCCACAGTTACGCACGTGTCGGTTTTGTTGCTCAACAATCAACCCTTCCACCAAAATAACATGGGTGACCAAAGCAAAGCATTTTAATGCATTGGCCGGGAATCGAACCCGGGCCTCCCGCGTGGCAGGCGAGAATTCTACCACTGAACCACCAATGCTTGATAATAGAAATATTTCACCTTTATTTAACCAGGTAGGCAAGTTGAGAACAAGTTGGGAACAAGTTCTCATTTACAATTGCGGCCTGGCCAAGGTAAAGCAAAGCATTTGACACACACAACAACACAGAGTTACACATGGGGTAAAACAAACAAAAACAAGTCAATAATACAGTAGAAAAATAAGTCTATATACGATGTGAGCAAGTGAGGTGAGATAAGGGAGGTAAAGGTAAAAAAGGCCATGGTGGCGAAGTAATTTTTATTTTATTTATTTCACCTTTATTTAACCAGGTAGGCTAGTTGAGAACAAGTTCTCATTTACAACTGCGACCTGGCCAAGATAAAGCATAGCAGTGTGAACAGACAACACAGAGTTACACATGGAGTAAACAATTAACAAGTCAATAACACAGTAGAAAAAAAGGGGAGTCTATATACAATGTGTGCAAAAGGCATGAGGAGGTAGGCAAATAATTACAATATTGCAGATTAACACTGGATTGATAAATGATCATGTACAGGTAGAGATATTGGTGTGCAAAAGAGCAGAAAAGTAAATAAATAAAAACTGTGGGGATGAGGTAGGTGAAAATGGGTGGGCTATTTACCAATAGATTATGTACAGCTGCAGCGATCGGTTAGCTGCTCAGATAGCTGATGTTTGAAGTTGGTGAGGGAGATAAAGGTCTCCAACTTCAGCGATTTTTGCAATTCGTTCCAGTCACAGGCAGCAGAGTACTGGAACGAAAGGCGGCCGAATGAGGTGTTGGCTTTAGGGATGATCAGTAAGATACACCTGCTGGAGCGCGTGCTACGGATGGGTGTTGCCATCGTGACCAGTGAACTGAGATAAGGCGGAGCTTTACCTAGCATGGCCTTGTAGACGACCTGGAGCCAGTGGGTCTTGCGACGAATATGTAGCGAGGGCCAGCCGACTAGAGCATACAAGTCGCAGTGGTGGGTAGTATAAGGTGCTTTAGTGACAAAACGGATGGCACTGTGATAAACTGCATCCAGTTTGCTGAGAAGAGTGTTGGAAGCAATTTTGTAGATGACATCGCCGAAGTCGAGGATCGGTAGGATAGTCAGTTTTACTAAGGTAAGCTTGGCAGCGTGAATGAAGGAGGCTTTGTTACGGAATAGAAAGCCGACTCTTGATTTTATTTTCGATTGGAGATGTTTGATATGGGTCTGGAAGGAGAGTTTGCAGTCTAGCCAGACACCTAGGTACTTATAGGTGTCCACATATTCAAGGTCGGAACCATCCAGTGTGGTGATGCTAGTCGGGCATGCGGGTGCAGGCAGCGATCGGTTGAAAAGCATGCATTTGGTTTTACTATCGTTTAAGAGCAGTTGGAGGCCACGGAAGGAGTGTTGTATGGCATTGAAGCTCGTTTGGAGGTTAGATAGCACAGTGTCCATAGCAAGTAAAACACTGGAATGGTTGATTTGCAGTGGAAGAATGTGCAAAGTAGAGATATAAATAATGGGGTACAAAGGAGCAAAATAAATACAGTAGAGAAAGAGGTAGTTGTTTGGGTTAAATTATAGATGGGCTATGTACAGGTGCAGTAATCTGTGAGCTGCTCTGACAGCTGGTGCTTAAAGCTAGTGAGGGAGATAAGTGTTTCCAGTTTCAGAGATTTTTGTAGTTCGTTCCGGTCATTGGCAGCAGAGAACTGGAAGGAGAGGCGGCCAAAGGAAGAATTGGTTTTGGGGGTGACCAGAGAGATATACCTGCTGGAGCGCGTGCTACAGGTGGGTGCTGCTATGGTGACCAGTGAGCTGAGATAAGGGCGGACTTTACCTAGCAGGGTCTTGTAGATGACTTGGAGCCAGTGGGTTTGGCGACGAGTATGAAGCAAGGGCCATTAAAATATATCAGCTTAAACAAAATATAAATTTTTGGAAAACTCTGCCTATCTCCTTGGTTGGTCGTATAAACGCTATTAAAATGGTTGTCCTACCCAGGTTTCTTTACCTCTTCCAATGTCTACCCAATTTCATACCACAAAGCTATTTTAAGAAACTGGATTCAATAGTAACTCAATTTTTATGGGATAACAAGGCAGCCAGAATTTCAAATAAGCATTTATGCAAGTACAAAATAGAGGGGGGCTTTGGCCTTCCTCACTTTAAACGGTATTATTGGGCTGCTAATCTGAACATTGTGTCTTTCTGGAGGGAAAGTTTACCTGCGATGAGACAGAAGGTTATGCCTGCATGGCTTTGATTGAGCAGGCCTCCTGTCAACATTCCTCACTCCCTGCACTTGTTCATAGCCCATCATATGTGAAAAAAATCCACTTATGACTCTAACCCAGTCATTTGTCATACGCTTAGGATCTGGAAACAGATTAGGTATTTTCTTAACATACCCACTGTATACATTGACAGCCCGATTTGCCTGAATCATGCTTTCCACCCCGCATTGGATGAAGTGGTATTTTCACAGTGGAGGGAGAAGAGGCTCACAACAATTGGTAATCTATACATAGATGGTCAGATCGCTTCATTTCAACAATTACAGGGAAAGTTCAACATGCCAACAACACATTTTTTCAGATACCTCCAAATCAGGAATTTCGTAAGGACACATATCCCACAGTATGGCATGAAGCCAAATAGTCCTACATTAGATAGCTTGATCCTTGTCAAACCCCATTCAAAAGGGTCGGTTTCTAGACTGCATGATGTGCTACAGGCCCACATAGAGGTATCCACAGACACCATTAAAAGGGCTTGGGAACAAGAACTTGGGTCAGAAATCTCAAATGAAGACTGGGTAGAACCTCTCAGGAAGATAAACCACAGTTCAGTGAATGCCAGATACAACCTTGTACAGTTTAAAGTGATACACAGGTTACATTACTCAAAAGTAAAACTGCATAAAATATTCCCGGACACCTCACCACTGTGTGAGAGGTGCAAGCAGGATGAGGGGACGTTGACCCACTTATTTTGGACATGTCCTAAGTTACATGTTTACTGGGCTCTCATTTTTGATTACTTATCTAGAGCCTTTGATAGAGTTCTAGCCCCAGACCCATTGACCGCTCTGTGCCAATCTAGAATCAGACTTGCTGGATGTCGATAAACACACTTTCTTTCATACATCACTGTAGGTTATCCACTAGTTACCACAGCCACAAAGTCAAAGTGTCTATATCGATAAATCGAACTGCATTGCTCCCTAGCAGTCATATGCAAAACGACATCTGAATTGTGAAAATTGCAGTTAAAATTTTAAGAGAAATTGTACATTTGTCACATCCCTCGTGTGAATACTTATGTAAATGAGATCTGTATTTCATTTGCAATAATTTAGCTAAAATGTCTAAAAACATGTTTTCACTGTCATTATAGGGTATTGGGTGTAAATTGTTGAAGGAGAAAAATCAATTTAATCCATTTTGAATTCAGGCTGTAACAACAAAACTTGGATTAAGTCAAGGGGTTTGAATACTTTCTGAACATATATGGCCAATATACCCCAGCTAAGGGTTGTGTCCAGGCACTCCGCATTGCATCGTGCCAAAGAGCAGCCCTTAGTCATGGTATATTGGCCATATACCACACCTCCTCGGGCCGAATTGCTTAAACAACCTAGATGACCGAAGCAAAACTTTCTAATGCATTGGCCGGGAATCGAACCCGGGCCTCCCGCGTGGCAGGCGAGAATTCTACCACTGAACCACCAATGCTTATTTTCTACATGAAAAGTCTAGTTTTATCTAGGAATACATGCAGGGATAGATGCAAATTGGGCCTAAAAGGGTGACCGTTTTTTTGCACTGCTTGGGAGAAATGCAGGTTTTAACTAATTAAACAACAAAGAATATGATCTGCAGTCTCTGTGTGTAAAATAGTGGTTAATGTGAACCTGACTCACAGCAAAAAAAAATGTAAAGGAGCAATCCAATGTTATTTGTTACCTAGACATCACTGCAAATGACACAAGTCTTAATTAAGAAGAAAAAAAACAATACACTAATATTGCAGTTAGCCATGACAACCTTTATAATAGTACACTTGTGAAAATTGAATTTATTGATGTATTATATAAAGTTGTACTGCAGCGCAAGCTGTGCAATCAGAGACTGGGTTCGCGCCCAGGCTCTGTTGTAACCGGCAGTGACCGGGAGGTCCGTGGGGTGACGCACAATTGGTCTAGCGTCGTCCGGGTGAGGGAGGGCTTGGCCGGTAGGGATGTCCTTGTCTCATCGCACACCAGCGACTCCTGTGGCGGACCCGGCGCAGTGCGCGCTAACCAAGGTTGCCAGGTGCACAGTGTTTCCTCCGACACATTGGTGCGGCTGGCTTCTGGGTTGGATGCGCACTGTGTTAAGAAGCAGTGCGGCTTGGTTGGGTTGTGTATCAGAGGATGTATGACTTTCAACCTTCGTCTTTTTTGAGCCGTAGCTATGAGTCAAGATAGTAGCTACTAAAAAAAACAATTGGATACCAGGAAATTAGGGAGAAAAGGGTGTAAAAATTCAAAACAAAAAAAGTGTTCATTTAGTATTGTTGTAATTGTCATTATTACAATTTTTTTTACAATTAAAAAATTGACCGATTAATCGGTATCGGCTTTTTTGGTCCTCCAATAATCGGTATCGGTTGAAAAATCATAATCAGTCGACCTCTAGAAAGTACCTTTCTAAATCATGCAACATTTAAATAATAAAATGCTCAATCCAAACAAAACAAAAGATAGATACTTGCGACTAGCCCCAGTAACTTCGTATCCATTCAGTGTCACTGTCAAAAGCAATTGTTGATTTTGATATTGGTGAAGCCAAGTTTTTCTTCACACTCCGCACAATGACTGATGTTTTAGTCTCGATAAGATTTACACAATCTTTAGTCCAGTTTGCATTGGGAACGTTTGTGTAGCTTTTGTGTAGGCGGTCATTATTTGATATGCAAAATACATTTTAATCATCAGCTCTGCACCGAATCAGCTCTGCACACGTTGGCCTTCTGTGCCCTCGAGCGAGGTTGTGCGCCAGCTAGGTTTACATTCAGGTTATAAATTATTATTTACTTTACTGTATAATAAATGTTCATCCTTTGATATCTAACTCATTGACTAATCCAATATAGGGGTCCAATTTCTCAAAAAACTGTTGTCACCCCATCCATGACATGCTTAGACTTGTTGCAGAGAACAGCTTTTGCATTGAGAAACTGTGTAGGCATTATTAATGTTTATTTCTAGTTTTATTTTATATGCAAGACAGTTTCTAATAATGTTATCAGGTCTGCACGTTTTGGCCTTCTATGCGCACATGAGCGTGTGCGCCTGGCCTTCTATGCGCAGGTGAGGCTGAGCGACTGCTTTGCAGGCTCACATTTGGGCTAATATAATGTATAGTTAAAATAAATTATTAATCAATTGATATCTAAATGACCTAATCCATTATGAGAACAAGCGTAAATCGTTATAAAACACACATAAGGGTCATGAATCAATGTGCCTGTCTAGCTAAGGCCAAGCATGCATATGGCCTCTAAACATCAGGCAAATCCAGTCAATTATAGACATTTTTGAAAACCTAACTTTTCAAAATCTTACATGGACTTTGCTTGGAGTAAAGTGGTCATTCTTGTATCAATTATAGATTTAATGTATTTCCAACTCACCGTGGATGGAATGATGGGAATCCATATTTCTGGTGAAGGTGCATGTGCCTCTTTTAGATAATGCTCCAGAAAAGAGCGCATGGCGCAGCAATCCATTATATATCTAAACTTTTTTCTACTTAATTACAAAAAATTATTTCCATGCATATACAGTATTTTAAAGAGTAATGTCCACTCACAGATCCTCGACGACGAACTCTTAGTTAAGACAACTATGGCCAGTATCTGACTGTCTATGACATCATATGATCAATGCGTCTGATTGGATTATTGGATATTGCATTGGCAAGAAAAATAGTAGCGTAAGGCTCATTTCCTTCTAAAATTATAGATCTTTAACTATATGTACCTGGTAAAGTCAGGACATTCTTATTATGAGTAAATATAAACTCAGCAAAAAAAGAAAAATCCTCTCACTGTCAGCTGCGTTCATTTTCAGCAAAATTAACGTGGAAATAGTTGTATGAACATAACAAGATTCAACAACTGAGACATAAACTGAACAAATTCCACAGACATGTGACTAACAGAAATTGAATAATGTGTCCCTGAACAAAGGGGGGTCAAAATCAAAAGTGACATTCAGTATACGGTGTGGCCACCAGCTGCATTAAGTACTGCAGTGCATCTCTTCCTCATAGACTGGACCAGATTTGCCAGTTCTTGCTGTGAGATGTTACCCCATTCTTCCACTAAGGCACCTGCAAGTTCCCGGTCATTTCTGGGGGGAATGGCTCTAGCTCTCACCCTCCGATCCCACAGGTCCCAGACGTGCTCAATGGGATTGAGATCCGGGCTCTTCGCTGGCCATGGCAGAACACTGGCATTCCTGTCTTGCAGGAAATCACGCACAGAACGAGCAGTATGGCTGGTGGCATTGTCATGCTGGAGGGTCATGTCAGGATGAGCCTGCAGGAAGGGTACCACTTGAGGGAGGAGGATGTCGCCCTGTAACACACAGCAATGAGATTGCCTGCAATGACAACAAGCTCAGACCGATGATGCTGTGACACACCGCCCCAGACCATGACGGACCCTCCACCTGCAAATTGATCCCGCTCCAGAGAACAGGCCTCGGTGTAACACTCATTCCTTCAACAATAAACACGAATCCGACCATCACCCCGGTGAGACAAAACCGCGCCTCATCAGTGAAGAGCACTTTTTGCCAGTCCTGTCTGTCCAGCGATGGTGGGTTTGTGCCCATTGGCGACGTTGTTGCCGGGGATGTCTGGTGAGGACCTGCCTTACAACAGACCTACAAGCCCTCAGTCTAGACTTCTCACAGCCTATTGCGGACAGTCTGAGCACTGATGGAGGGATTGTGCATTCCTGGTGTAACTAAGGAAGTTGTTGTTGTCATCCTGTACCTGTCCCGCAGGTGTGATGTTCAGATGTACCGATCCTGTGCAGGTGTTGTTACACGTGGTCTGCCACTGCAGATCAGCTGTCAGTCCTGTCTCCCTTGGAGTGTCATTCCTTGAGCCCACTCTTTGATGGTCTCCATTCAAGTTAGAGTCATAGTATACAGAAATAATAATTATTAAATCAACAATAAGGACAAACAGCTGCATTTATTTGAATTTGCAGAAATTGTCAGATTGTTAGTAATCCAAATAGAAAAAAATAAAACAGTAAATATACATGGCCTTTTCTAGCCTATAAAAAAGGTACCCGGCCTGATATCCACTGTTTTCCGTCTAGTTAGGTACACAATATACACATGAAAAAGCTCATTTTTAAGCTACAGTTCTAAATAAACAAAAAGTACAGAATTTGACATATACAATAAAGCAAAACATTTTTATGAGAACAAAGAACGTTGGCCCAAGCAAGAATAAACCCTGTCATTCTTCCATTGAATTTGCCCATAAGGGTGCACATCTACTACCAAGAGACTAATGACACAGGAGGGAAATGATGGTAGCACTGGAAAATAAGGCAACCCTATATCGTCATCCATATCACCATATTCACTGTAATAATGGGAATGTTTTGAAATGTCTGTCCTATAACAAATGAGAAAAGACCAAAGATTAAATGTGGCACCAGGTGGGGATAACAGTTTCATTAAGTGAGAGGCCCTTAACGTGATCACAGTGGGGACACAAATTAAATTCAAGTATCAAAATGCCTAAGAGGACACTAACAAGCTGGATTGGGAAAATTACAAAGAAAAAAACAATTATGGGAAAATAATTTGACATAATCAACAATACATTAGGCAATGTTTGCATTTGTTTAAGGCAGTAATATTTCTTCCAAAAAGTAAGAACTAGATATCTTAATTCCATGTTAAATAAAAATTTAGCCCCCAATTCTTTTCTTCTTGTACAAAATAACTAAGCCTGTATCTGAAAATAAGCACTTTCATTTGACTTGTCTTCAAACGTTTGAGTGAGAATCAAAGAGTTCATATGGTCAGCGATGGGTTGTGCTCTGGATGTTTTTGGTCATCTTCACAGTGAAGTTTGTCAGGGCTTATCAGGCTGGAGCATATAGAGTTGGGTTGTCACTCAGTCTATTGTCTGGCACAAAACCTCAAATCTGGCACAGCATGGGAAGGCATGGCTGTTTGTTCGGTTAATGGTTGCCTTTCATGGCCTCCTTAGCAGCCAAGATGAGAGGTGTAAGACTGGAGAGGGGCTTTGCCAGCTTCAGGAAGGGATGCTAGACAAACAGGAAAGCGGGAGGAAAAAGAGAGTAAGGTTAATATTGGAGCTCATCTCTATTGTAGTACATGCAGATGGTGTAATGATGGAGGCATATACAGCCACATCCAACCAATCAGGTTGACACAAGAGTAGAAGAGCAAATCACATGGGAAGACAGATAAAATGGGGCATCACCTGCAGCAGCTCTTTTCCCCCGCCTCTCTTCTCCACATCCATTTCTAAGCAGTGATTAAGGAAGTCTCTGAAGATGGGGGACAGCTTTTCTGGGTTCTGCAGCTCTGGAGTGCCATTGGTAGCAATCAGGTACAGTGCCTTGGGGAGGAGAGGAGAGAGTGCAGAGGGGAAGACTAGAACTGTGAGATACCTTACAAATGTGCTGGAAAAGTCTGCCTGTTACATCCATGTCAGTCTTACATCACTATGGAACTAGCTTTTGATGCACTATGATACAGTAAAACAAAGAAATTTCATTTTAGAAGGGTGCTACTCTACGGTTCACTTACTCTAAGCGGATTCTCATTGAGGTATGGAGGCTCCCCCTCAACCATCTCAATGGCCATGATACCCAGGGACCAGATATCAACCTTTGGCCCGTAGGCCTTCCGGGTCACCACTTCAGGTGCCATCCAGTAAGGCGTGCCCACCATGGTGCTGCGCTTGCTCTGCTCTGGTGTGATCTGGGCGCAGAAACCAAAATCGGCTGCACAAAGAGAAGGGAGGTGGGACAACTCAGAGAGAGATGGAGACTGAATGTTAGCACTACAAACAGCAGCACTTGCATAATAGTCAGTTGTTAACTATCCTTGCCAAAATGGTACTTCTCTTTCATAGGATGTAGATTAGTGGTTCGATGTGTCAGCTGTTTGTTCACCCTCCTGCAATTGCAAATAACCCAAATGTGCAGTAGGCTACAGTCAAAGGATTTTTTGACAGGGGGTGCAGGATATTTTTTGTGTGCCCGATTTAGATATGTTTCTGCTTATACTTTCCAACATTTTGGTAGGCTATTTGTAAATCAAGTGTCTATAATTATATACATGTAGTTTCTCTTTTGTCATTATATGGTGCCCTAGAAGACTAAATAAACTCGTACTCAACAGAAAATGTAATAGATCAATGGAATCAATACTTCAATCTAGTTGACATCGGTAAAGTTCTCTCTATCATCTCTGCTTATTTTGCGGAGCAAAGGCGTTTAGGGACCTGGGAGAAAATGCAGTAACAAATAAATAAATGGGAAAGATTTTCTGTGTAAAATTTCCAAATGACATCAGCTTGGATTTTATGTTGAAATACCATCAGCGTTTTAATTCTAATTATTTATGACATTCTGGGGTACAAGGGTTTATTTAGTCTCCTAGGGCAACCCATAATGACAGAAGAGAAGCTTGACTACCAAAATGTTGGATATTATAAGCAGAAACATATCTAAATCAGGCCAAACAAATCCTGCACCCCTTGTCAAAAAATCAATCTGCCGTCTGACTATAGGTAGCCTACAGCGCACTTTCTATATTAGCGGGTTAGGGTTGGGCCTCTGATTTTCACTTTACCATTCACTTTTTTTCACTTAACCCAGTTAAGGATGGGTTATTAGCAATTGTGGGCATGTGCGGGTGAACAAACAGCTGACTCACGCACCACTACCACTGTCAATAAGGTAAATATCTACCCCCAACTATTAGTGCTTTTACTTCCTTTACAACTCTACATAGACCATGGCCAGCCTGGGGTTGTTTAGGGGGTAGAGGGAGACTCACTGAGCTTGACAGAGCCATCCATCCCCAGTAGCACGTTGTCACTCTTGATGTCACGATGGATGACCTGGTTCGCATGAAGGAACTCCAGTGCTTGTAAACACTTCAGATGGGGAAACCAATGAGAGGGAGAGAGACACAGAGAGGGATGGTTATGAAGGACAAAACAGTCAACAAACATACACAAGTTTCTCACCCAGCCAGTGTTAAAGGGTAAATATGTAAAGGTTAACGCTGTGTGCCGTATAAGAGATGGTCACCTCTCTGCAGACAGCAGCTATCTGAGCCTCGTCCATGCAGGTCTCTGTCACCACATCAGTCAGCGAGCCACCAGCCAAGTACTCCATCACCACATAGAGCTCCTCTCCCACCAGGAAACTGACATAAACACACACAGACACCAAAGCCAGAGAGGTTGTTAGGATATATTGTATTGTAAGAAATGGTACACACAATGTGTTCCAGGACCTCTAGAGTCTCACCATCACCAGGAGGTTAGGTTTGGTACATCGAACTGACACCAAAGTTAGTGATGTTAAGGTTAATTATATAGTTGACCATTCTATTACCTGTCTACGAAGTTGACAATATTCGGGTTCTTTAACTCTTTCATCACCATAATTTCATTTATGATCAGCTCCTTCTTGGGCTGCTTCTGTAGGTTGATCTGTTTAATGGCCACCTGTGAAAAACACCCAGAAAGAAGGAAACGTTCAACATGAGCCTCTAAAATGGGTGAGTGATTAGTTATCCTGCAATTTCTCATCTGCTGCCAGGCTAACAGTCCTCAAACTCTTTCCCCATTCCTGACTCTCTTGTCGTCATTCCTCTACTCATTCAATATTTCCTTCCTTTCACTTATTCTCCTCTATGCATCCATCCCCGGTCGACCAATGACAACCCTTAATTCCCCTTTACCTCTTGTCCTGTGGCGACATCAATGGCTGTGTACACTGTCCCCGAAGCCCTGTGTGTGGACAATGTTTACATATTTTTTTATAACTCGGACACACACACACACCTCTGTCACACACACTCTCCCCATGCACAAATAAGGCCCCATACACACTGCACTCAAATACACCCCAATTACCACCTTCAAATAAACGTACACTTACCCCTGTCCAATTTTTTCATATCTTGTGTACTTCTTTTTGGGATCTCCAATGCTGACTATAGTTCCTGAGGGCAAATATATGATTATACAGACCAGACCAATACTGATTTCCCCTGACAAACGGATCTTAACATTGCTTTTGTAAAATATATAGTTTGTTTACTCAGTTTGTCCATGATCTCCTCGTCTGACATCTTTCCCTTCTTCTTCTGTCTGTCTACAGCCTTGGAGGCCAAGTCTCCATCTGGGCATGTGGCTGGAGCAGGGATGGGGTCAATGACGGAGCGAGTGTACACCTGCAGGCCAACACACAAGGCACACATAATAAATAAGCATGAGAGAATAAGGTCGAAAGAGAGCAAGAGCAAAAGAGAAGTGGAGGTTGTGAGCTTCATTCAAAATGACTCACACTCTTAGTGTATTCTGGACGTGGTGCCACAATGGGTGGGGGAGCTTCATCATCATCATCATCATCAATGTCCTTGATATTGGTCGATGAGGGTTCCATGAAATTTTTGACCAGCTAATGCAAAATAGAAGATATAACACACATTTCATACATAGCCCACACATATTTCCTTTACATATTTTCTGGGCTGCCATGAGTGAGGTCAAGGAACAAGAAATCGCAGCACCATATTATTCAGGTAGCTAGTAAGTCATCACTAGAACAAATGTAGTACTTACAGACTGGGGTCCTGTGGGGAAACGATCCTTTTCTAAAAATGAAAGAAAAAAAAAAATCGCAATCTTTAAAAAGTCTGTAACAAACAGAAAACAGTCAAGTCTAATCCATATGAAAGTTCACCAGAGGAGGAGAAACTGAGGTATTTCTGGCGGCCGTTGCCCGTAGAGTCATAGAATTTGAGCACGTCGAGAACAGCCTGTGGGTTCTTCTTCTGCTCGGACTTGGTGATGTTTGATGTCTGGAGAAGTCGTGCCCATTGCTCTGGCATGCCCTATCAGCGAGGAGGATACAAGGGGGGGTCAATCAACTAAGAAAACTAGCAGTACTACATCCATCCAGGCTGAGATTTGAGTATACCTGGAGTAAGAGATGAAGAGTTGGAGGAAAGTGTGGCTACTCACAGTGAACTCCCCAGTGACAGCATCAAAGCCAACGTGGATGGTGTGTTCAAAGTCTGAAGGCGGAGAGATCTCTGGTCTTTCTTTGTCCCGGTCTTTCTTTCTACCACCTGAAAGTCAATCAATAAACCATCATTACATTATCTGTTAATAAATGAGTTGAAATGTAATCAGATCCAACAATGGATAGACAAATCGAAAGACCAAAAAACCTCAACTGCCACTGGATAGTCTGATGCACACAGATGGAAACTAATATAAGATTGATTGCTTCTGAACTAAGATGCACTGAATGAAATGTAGCCTCTACTGGTAATGCACCTTTAACACCAGAACCACTAAAGCAGTCATTTGGACTGCTCACGAATGTCTATTTTTTTATTACTGTGACATTTTTAAAGTCATGCCTCTCTCTGTCCTTGAGACTTTTCCTAAATAAGTCCATTTAACACACTGTAGTTGTTAGAATCTTTAGTGACATTTTGATTAAGAGGAAGGGGGGGGGGGGGGTACTTTAGAACAGACCAATAGTGGAAGCCAACGGACAGGAATTCCCTTTTACGTGGAGACAGCTTCCACCCTACAGTGCATTCGGAAAGTATTCAGATCCCTCGACTTTTTCTACATTTTGTTGCGTTACTGCCTCATTCTAAAATGGATAAAATAAAAAATGTTTCTCATCAATCTACACACCATACCACATAATGACAAAGTGAAAACAGGTTTTTAGATATTATTGCAAATGTAGTAAAAATTAAAAACAGAACGTTTTTTTCTCTCCCTCCAATCAAAACAAAACGTTACTGTGTTTAAACATCTCAATACACTTTACATGAATATACAGTAGACACACTGAATGGCACACTGTTCGGCTGTCACGGTCTGACCTTTATTTCCTTTGTTTTGTCTTTATTTAGTATGGTCAGGACGTGAGTTGGGGTGGGCAGTCTGTGTTTTTCTATGTTTTTCCATTTCTATGTTTGGCCTGATATGGTTCAAAATCAGAGGCAGCTGTTTATCGTTGTCCCTGATTGAGAACAATATTTAGGTAGCCTGGGTTTCACTGTTGGTTTGTGGGTGTTTGTTTCCGTGTCTGTGTCTGTCACCACACGGGACTGTTTCGGTTTGGTTTTTTGTTCATGTTCACATTTATTTTTTTGTATTTCTTAGTGTTCAGTTTATGTTTTATAATAAACGATATGGACACTTACCACGCTGCGTTTTGGTCCAATCCCTGCTACACCTCTTTAGACGAAGAGGAGGAAATCTGCCATGTAAGTGACCAGGAGTTAGCTGGACTGACAGACAGCTGTCGTCATTATGTGGTGCTTGCCCTGCAGAGTACAGTTGATCGAACCTCAGGCCAGTCCATGGTAAATCCCACCAGTCTCTGAGAGAATTCAACCTCTGACCCCTGGGATGTGTCTTTGGGAAGTGTAGTTTGTTTATCTGGCTATGTCTTTAGGGGATGTACAGTAGTAGCTAGTTTCTCTGGAGACCTCACTTCTTCACTGTAGGAATAAATGTGTAAACCAAGAGACCCTGGAAACTGGGGGCTGGGGCCGGGAGCTGAGGGCTGGGGAAGGGAAGAGAGGCCCTCTACTGTACATGTTTGTTGTGTACTGTAGAGGACAACGGTGGGAACTTGTCAGTGGGTTGAAAATGCAGTTCTCAGCCAAAAACAGAGGGCCACATCAGATGTAATGCAACACATACAAATCCCCCTTGAGAATCAATCAGATCATCAGACAGTCTTGAAGTTCTGTGACATAAGCCTCCACCTGACCTTAGGATCTGATCCAGCTCAGAGCAACAAGCACGTCTTTTTCAAAGAGGAGTTTTTTCACCTTTTATGATGTCACCTGGATTTTACTACCTACTTGGACATCTTTATAACCGTACAACAAACTACAATTACAACATCTTAGAGTTATAGTGGAAGGAATCCAATGGGCTAGAAGTACATTTCTAATACATTTCAATATTTATTGAAAGTTCCAAGCCCAGCCTTTGCTTCAACCAGTGAACTGTATTCAAATCCCCAGGGGTTGTTATTCAAAATCCGGTTCAGAGATGAAGGTTGTATTTTTAATGTTCCCTGTTTGCTAGAAATACTGTTTTTACATAAGTATTCAGACACTTTGCTCTGCGACTTGAAACTGAGCTCATGTGCATCCTGTTTACGTTGATCATCCTTGAGATATTTTTACAACTTGGAGTCCACTTGTGGTAAATTCTATTTATTGGACATGATTTGGAAGGGCACGCACCTGTCTATATAAGGTCCCACATTTGACAGTGCATGTCAGAGCTAAAACCAACCCATGAGGTTGAAGGAATTGACCGTAGAGCTCCGAGACAGGATTGTGTTGAGGCACAGATCTTGGGAAGGGTACCAAAAAAATGTCTGCAGCATTGAAGGTCCCCAAGAACTCAATGGCCTCCATCATTCTTAAATGGAAGAAGTTTGGAGCCACCAAGACTCTTCCTAGAGCTAGATGCCTGCCAAACTGAGCAATTGGGGGAGAAGGGCCTTGGTCTGGGAAGTGACCAAGTACCCGATGGTCACTCTGACAGAGCTCCAGAGTTCATCTGTGGATATGGGAGAACCTTCCAGAAGGACAACCATCTCTGCAGCACTCCACCAATCAGGCCTTTTTGGTACCAGACGGCAGTGGTGGAAAACGTACTCAATTGTCATACTTGAGTAAAAGTAAAGATACCTTAATAGAAAATAACTAGTAAAAGTGAAAGTCACCCAGTAAAATACTACTTGAGTAAAAGTCTAAAAGTATTTGGTTTTAAATATACCTAAGTATCAAAAGTACATGGAATTGCTAAAATGTACTTAAATAACAAAAGTAAAAGTATAAATAATTTCAACTTCCTTATATCAATTTTCATTTTATTTTTTTATTGACGAATAGCCATGGGCACACTCCAACACTCAGAAATTATTTACAAACAAAGCATTTGTGTTTCGTGAGTCCGCCAGATCAGAGGCAGGGACGTTATCTTGACAACTTTGTGAAATTGACCATTTTCCTGTCAAAACGTAAGGAGCACTATTGAGTCTCAGATTGACATTCTCTCCCTGACCAAGTCTGTAATACCTACATGTTTCAAGCAAACCACCGAAGTCTCTGTGATCAAGAAAGCGAAAGTAACCTGTCAAAATGTTAAGGGAATTTTTATCAATGATGACTAATTATGTATACATTTCAATCAGGACTGACTAGTCCAAATGCTATTATGTACTGTACATATATGAATTGTCTTTCTTGCTCCCATTCCCAATTGTATATAATATAGTCAGGAGTTTAGAACAGTGCCTTGGTACAAATGAATGAACTATCTCTAGACTGTCTAGAATGCTATCTACACTGATGAATTGACCTTGGCTACAGGTGAGGAGGGAAGGCTCGAGAACTATAGGGCCTCTCTACCGGTGTCATGAAGAGATAGATCATTTAGAAAACGCTGACGTCATTTTCAGTTTATAACCTTTGGAAAAATGTGTATATACCAGTACTCTCTTGAATTAAACGCTGTTACCTGACTTTTAAGACTGGTCTCGATCTATTCCATGCAAAAATGATAAACTTACAACTTATTATGAAATAGATAGAGTGTGAATTTGGTTTTGGCTACAAAACATATAGGAATTTAGAATTCCTCTAACACTAAATGATTACCACCCCGTAGCACTCAAGTCGGTAGCCATGAAGTGCTTTGAAAGACTGGTCATGGCTCACATCAACACCATCATCCCGGAAACCCTAGACTTACTACGGAATTGTGTTTGGCCACACAGTCAACACCATCATTAAGTTTGCTGACGACACAACAGTGGTAGGCCTCACTGACAATAGTGAGACAGCCTCAAGTTCCTTGGTGTCCACATTACCAACGGACTATCATGGTCCAAACACAAAATGTGGAAAAGGTCAAGGGGTCTGAATACTTTCCGAATGCACTGTACACCCTAAAAAAGAGCCTCCCCATCAGCTAATAGGGGAAGGGGTATACCTACTGAATGCATTCAACTGAATGTGCCTTCCGCATTTAACCGAACCCCTCTGAATCAGAGAGGTACGTGGAGCTGCCATAATCGACATCCAAGTCTTCGGCACCCGGGGAACAGTTTCCTTGCTCAGGGGCAGAACGACAGATTTTTACTTTGTCAGCTCGGGGATTTGATCCAGCAACCTTTTGGTTACCTGGCCCAACGCGCTAACCACTAGGCTACCTGCTGCCCCAATACAGTTGCATACGCAGGATTTGTATTACACAGAGGGACTATGACAAACAAGCCAACTATCTGGATGAGCTTTTCAGGTAGCGGGGTTACCCAGAGGAATGGCTGCATGACGCAAGGGATCGTTATAAAACTATGACCCAGGTTGACAGCCTCATGCCCAAACCCACATGACCAATGCGTTCAGTGCTTCCTTCAGTACTCCCCACATGGTAAACAGTTCAACCACATCATTAAAAAACACTGGTACATCTTGAGCACTGATCCACAACTGGAAAAGACGTTTAAAACAACCCCCGCGGGTCGTCTTCAAACGCGCCTCTCATCAATCAAATGGTGGTGATATCGGATCTTCCACCAGTGTCACGTAGTACTTTCCTAGACAATGTGCCAAATGGTAATTACAGATGTGGCCGATGTAACCAGTGTAGCTTTACAAACAAATGCACAATGTTCAATCACCCTATTACGGGCAAGGTCATTAAGATTAAGGGCATCATTACGTGTTCCACAAAAAATGCGGTATACCTGATCAAGTGTGTGGTCTATGCTATGTAGGAAATACGAAACAATCTCTGACAACAAGGAGTAATATCATGACCCTTGACCAGAGAAACCCTGTGGCTGTGCATTTCATGGAGGCTCGTCACAACATTAGCTCTCAGAGACACATCGGTATCGAACATGTTAAGACTCCTGGGGGGTACTGATAATCTTCTCAATAATATTGTATTGGATTCACCATGTGTACCATGTCCCCTAAAAGGTCTGAACCAAGAGTTTGACGTCAGACCATTTCTTACATGAATATGTCACTTTGATTTGTCTTGCCTTCCAGGTCTCCAACTTGGTCATTTTGTAAATATAGGTCATTTTTTTGTAACTACCACATGTGCCAATCTCATTGATATCAAATTATTAGTGATACACAAATAGTTTCTACACCCACCATGTGTCATGTGCGTAATGGTCATGCGCGGTTAAATATGTATATTTTGGGATGTAAGCACAGTTTTTGTTTGTTTTTTTGACTTGAAAAAGATCCGTTAGAAACATTGTCAACAAAGCCGTGAATTGGGAGCTTTAACAGTTTGCAGGCCTTCTTGTTCGTATACTAGAATCTTAATATCACAAAATGAACTGGAGTTATAATCAGTTTTAAGATGGCATGTCATTTTTTTGAATGGTTTTCCCCCGTTGCCCCTCTTCCGACAGTAGGGCCTGATCCCCTCCTTCTCCCGGAAGTTGGAGGTGCCGTGCCCAGTTGATAATCACCCCAATAATTGCCTCGAAACTGAACCTAAGCTAAACTATACAGAGACTAACGTCACACAACAAATTAAATAAATGAGAGTATGATGGGTGAGAAAGTGTGAGTTGATTACAGAGGGGAAGCTAACAATGCCAAATTTTGTAAATCACCAATCGCGAATGAAGAACAATGCAGGCCATTCCATTGTATTGATCTATCTAATTTCAAAATGGTATGTACCCTCTATCAGCCCATTGAATCCAAGCAGTCTTATATATCTACTCTGGCCTACTTGGAGTACACAGTGTACAAAGTTTGCATCATTTACAATGGCAAGAAGACCAAGATGATTGGATGCACATTCTGCGTCAGCGTTGCTACAAAATCTGAATGCAAACAGCTCAGATAGTGGGGAAGAGGCCCAGTGGTACCCTTGTGTTAAAAAAAAAAGATAGAGGACAGCCGACACGCTTTAGAGCCCCTCCCAGTGCCCCACCTCTATGGACTCGTCTGACCTTTCTCCGCGCCTGAGAAAATGGAGATGATCTTGTTGCGGGGTTTCCTCTCCTCTGGAACCGAGGGCAGGGGCTTAGAGCTGTGATTGGCTGATAGTGGGTCCTTGCTGGAGCCTGTGCTGAAGATGGTGCTGCTCATCCGGACCGGGGGGGCAGGGGGCTTGTCCTTGGGATCACCGTTATCACACATGGCCACAGGGAGGGGGGAGGACAGAAAGGGTAACAGAAAGAGACAGACAAAGAGTGTGCAGAATAGACAGAGGGGTGTGTAGAGAGATCAGGAATGGGAATCAGAAGAGAAGGAGAGAGCAGAGTGATATCTGCAAGAAAAACAGAGACATAATCAGCTTGACCACACAAATGACAGGTGAACAAGAGCACATGAACATTACATTACATAACATAATAGATGGTTTTGCTTTTGGAGGCCAGTTCAGTTTTGTGGACACCATAGAGATGTGTAGATATCGCAACGTTGTATCTGTCCCATTATGGCACCTGTGAGAGCAGGGGCAGCGCCATTGAGGCCATCTCCATTTTGAAGTCGTACAATTTCTTCTTCTAGTACTTCTACGAGTGTGATAAACAGGTATAAAGCCAAGGTTGGGAATTTACTGCCAGCTGGACTGGCAGAATGTGTGTTCACAAGTATAATTAGTTGGCTGACCCCTCCTGGTGACCTAGATGAAATTGTAATCATTCACACCCAGTTGAGTACTTCAAAATGGTGAAAGTATTAAATGGTATTGCCCATGTTAAAATGGGCTTTGGGCACTAGAGGTCTCTATACAGTACATATCTGTGGGTGACACTGACTTTACACAGTAGATGAGCACAGTTATGTAGACAGGAAGCTCTGTCCTGCAGAGGTCATTTTCTCCCTGGCATGTTTTCAGCATTCCACTGAGATTATGGAGAGATTTGAGCATAGACCATATTTCCTATATTATCATCATCACATACTCATTCACACTCTAAAGATAATTCTGTGTCTATGTAAGGAGGGGGGCAGGGGACAACAACAACACTGGATAAGTTGTGGTGCAGAGGTGATAGGTAGGGACTTGACAAGATCAGTAGGGTCTAGAATAGATATGCTGCAATCAGTCATTTATCAGAAAGGTGTGGGATACAGAGCCAAGGAAAGCACTGCCAGTGCAGACTGTGGCGGGTTTTTAGAGGTTTCATAATTGATGTAGTAGAGATCAACAATAGGGAGAGAATACCTTGAGTAAAGAAGCAGCATCACCAGTGTGGCACTGTCTCCCTTTCATTTGTATCCTTTGCTATCTTCATCTAATTATGAGAGAAGTGGCAAGGGGGAAGCCAATTAATTGGAGGACATCCGATTCCACTATTGTTCTCACATCTATCCATCTTCTCAGATCAGTGCAGATGATAGAGAGTAAATGAAGAGAGGAAACCATGTCAGACTACTGAGAAACACAATAAATGGACTGTGTATGAAGACTATCATAATCAACTTTCAAGATCAGTAACATTAGCTAGTTACAAAAGAGAGAAGATAGAGGCATACCTATAAATTCTCTCACTCCACACATTCAATAGCATTTACCTAACACTAGGCCAAGGCTTCTGAAATATGCAACATAGTAACGTTAGCTAGTTCTACATTCCAATCACCACGACATCCAACACAGAGGTAAAGACAGATTCAGGTTGGATATTACATGGATATTCACCTGTAGTTTTCCTTATGTCCACCAACAGCAGTTAGGGACCGTCAACATAGTGACAAATCAACATTTTTTCATTTCAATAGATCTTTAACCATTACTCCTAAAACTTTCAAAACTGGTTCTAGCTAACCCGGTGGCATAGACACCTATTGCACACACCTTTTTTTGTTGGTTTACATCTCACACTATTTTAAAATTATTTATTTTAATTTTTGAAATTCATGTGACCAACACCTCAAAAAAGGTTCATAATGTATACTCAGTGGGTTTCTGCACACTCTTTTGTGTCAATTTGCATCTCATGAGGTTTTACAATAAAAAATAAATAAAAAGTCAATAGCTCTCTGGCCATGTGACCTACAACCCTCAAATTGCTATCAGAATATCCACTGCACAAAACTTTTGTTTGTCCATTTTAATCTCATGCGATTTTATATTAATTTCCAATGTTTCTAATTTCAATAGCTCCTTGGTCATGTGACCTACTGACCTCAACCAAGGTTCAGAATGTCCCTTCTATATGGCACACCCTTTTGTTTGTCCCTTTTCATCTCAGGTGATTTTACATAAATATTTTTAAAATGTTACATTTCAATAGCTCCTTGGTCATTTGAACTACTGACCTCATACAAGGTTCAGAACGTACTCAGTGGGCCTACACATTGCACACTCTTCAGTTTGTCCATTCTCACCTCACGTTTTTAGATACATTTTGTAAACTTTCTCATTTCAATAGCTCCTTGGTCACGTTTTTGTTATTTACTGCTGCTCTTTAATTATTTGTTGTTACTTTCTCTTACTTTTTTAGGGATTTTCTTAAAACTGCAGTGTAGGTTAAGGGCTTGTAAGTAAGCATTTCACTGTAGGGTCTAAATACAACTTGATTTGATGTGACCTACTGACCTCAAACAAGGATCAGAATGTCCACTGACTACCCTTCTATATTGCACACCTTAGTTTGTCAATTTTATCTCACACGTTTTTACAGTAATTGCTTGCTCTGCTCCCCTGAAGGACAGTGTCACTCACACACCTATTCACTTGGGCATTCCCACTGGGGCCTTCCTGACCTCTAGGCAGGCCCCCATTGCCATCTGAACTCCAGGCCTCTACTCCCTGCCTGCCCTTTCCCTGGGCCTGAGTGTATATAGCTTACTCCCTGGAACTACAGACCTTACTCCATGGAACTACAGACCTCCACACCTACTCTTCCTACCCGTTCAACACCCCTCTCACTGGGCATCAACGTGCCCTGGCCGGGGCTCAGCCATCTCCATAACCTTGCCCATCAGGCGAACTGGAGCACCCACACTTAAGTACCCCCTCCTGGACACTAAGACATCTATTTTCCCGCTGTCAGGAACCACGTGCACCTGGTGACCCGCCTGCTTTTTTCCACTTTGAGTGCCCACTCCAACCTCCATAGTTTTTATTGTAGGAACACAAAGAAAGTACAAATAAAGTCAAATATAAAAGAACAAAAAAAAAGATCTGGCAGTTACAGTGCACTTCATACCTTCATCATCATATCATCATTTACATTTACATTTATTAGTTACATTGACATCTTTGAATTAGACATTTTCCAAGTATGAAACCCATTTTTCCCAGTATTCCTGACCTCTCTCCTGTTGAGTTCTTAAAGCAAAGGTCATACGCTCCATGTGGTGTATTCCTTCTACAATGTCTATCCATTGTGTCACTGTGGGAGGGTCTTTTTGAAGCCATTTCCTAGTGATAGCCTTTTTACTGGCTGCCAGTAGGACCTTCAAGAGAACTTACACAATAGTGAAAAGTACATCAGGTATTTCACCCATGTACAAAGAAATTAATGTTTGTTCTATGTCAAATCCCATTATTTTTCCAATGTTAGATCTTATTTCTCCCCAGTAAGTTTCGATTGCGGGGCAATTCCAAAAGATATGAGAGTGGTCTGCCCTCAATAGACCGCATTCTCTCCAGCAAAGGTGTAGTGAGCCAGTCTGTTTTGATTTCAGTTTAGGTGTTATGAAGAAACGTATAACATTCTTCCAACAGAATTCTCTCCATGACCTTGAGTTGGTGGAGCTTTGTTGAGTCTCTAATACGTTCAACCATGTTTCATCAGTTATTTCAATGTTAAGTTCCTCCTCCCATTTCTTTTTAATATAGTTTGTAGAATGTTTCTTTGAGGATTGAATACCCAAGTAGAGATTTGAAATACTTTTTTTGTTACTCCCCAAGTTGTATGTGTTAGGTCCTCGAGGGTCAGTCACTTTTATCTCCCTTAAGAAAGTGTCGAACTTGTAGGTATCTGTAAAAATCTTGTTTAACCAAGCCATGTTTTTTACTTAGGTCCTGGAAGTTATCTAGGTTCCCATTCCTTATGATTGTGATGATGCCTTTCTGCGTCCATTGTTTAAACCTGCTGTCCTGAGTTGCAGGGATGAAGCTGGGGTCGTATGTGGGCCAACACAGCAGTTTGATCTCTCTGTCTAAATGATTTTGCTTAACTACCCTAAACCATGTCTTCAGAGAGAAATGAATCCACTGATTTTGTCTATTGTATATTTCTTTTACCATGTCCTTATTTCCCAAAACTGACTGTATGGGTATCTCTGTCAAAGTAGTCTCAATGTCTTTCCATTTGGATTCGTATTCTGAATTGCACCAACACACCAAGGTCTCAATTGGGCTGACACATAAATATTTTAGGTTTGGTAAGGCCATACCCCCAGTTTTTTGGTAACTGTAATGTTGTATATCTAGTTCTTGGTCTCTTACGGTTCCAGATAGACCTTGGTATCCGTTTATCCCATTCCCTAAACTGTTGAGACAGGATTTCTATGGGCAGTGATTGGAACAAATACAGTAACCTTGGCAGGATGTTCATTTTGATTGTTTCAATTCTACTACTAAGATCTAAGGGAAGTGAATTCCACCTGTCTAGGTCATCATATATTTTCTTGTTAATGTGATTGTAATTCATGCAATAAAGTTTGAGTGTATCTTTTGGTAAATTCACTCCCAGATATTTAATGGATGAAGAGGTCCAGGTGAAGTTATACCTACTCTTCAGCGCTTCCTGTGGGGTATAATTTTCTACTAGGGCTTGGGTCTTGTGTACGTTAAGCACATACCCTGAATATGTTCCAAATGTTTGTAAAACATCCATCAATCTAGGTACACTTCAGCCTGGGTCTTTAAGGAATAACAGAACGTCATCAGCATACATGCATATCTTATGTTCACTGCCTCTTATTGTTATTCCCTCTAAGGTTGGGTCCTGTCTTATTGCCTGTGCTAATGGTTCGAGGTACAAGGAGAAGAGCGTGGGTGAAAGATTACAGCCTTGTCTTGCCCCTCACTCTAATTTTAGCGTTCGTGTCAAATGTCCATTTTATCTTTATTCTAGCGGTCGGACATGAATACAGTGTTTTGATGCACTGTATCACTTTGTTGAAACCAAATCTTTCCCTAACTTGGAATAGGTAATCCCATCCCACTGAATCAAATGCTTTTTCTGCATCTAGGCTGATTAATATTGCACTTATTCTGAGTAATGCGGTCCATGACATAGTAGTGTTCTCCTTATATTGTCCTGTGTCTGCCTATTTTGTATGAAACCAGTTTGATCTCCATCAATCAATTCTGGGATTATGTTCTCCATTCTTTTGGCTATGATTGATGCATATAGTTTATAATCTGTGTTAAGAATTTCGATAGGTCTATTTGAACTACATTCTTATCTTTACCCTCTTTTGGGATTACTGATATGATGGCCTCTCTCCATGACGGTGGGAGACCCCCCTCCCTCAAGAGTCCAGTTAAAACAGGTCTTAAGTAGAGGTGTTAATTGTTCTCTGAAAGTCTTGAACCATTCTGAAGGGAAGCCATCAGTGCCTGGAGACTTGTTGACTTTTTGTTGAGATATTGCTTTATTAATTTCTTTGGTGGATATTTCTAAAGTTAGTCTATCATTTTGCTCTGTCCCAATTGAGGGGAGATCAAGTGAATTCAAAAAGTACTCTATTGTCTGTGCATCTGCCTTCTCTGGTTGCTTGTACAGATTTGTGTAATATGATTCAAATGCATTCTGTATTTCATCTCATTTGCATGTGATCTTTTTTGTTTTGAAAATGGTATTCCGTGCTTGTTGTTTCCTGAGTCTCCATGCAAGTAATTTGGTTGCCTTTGAGCCTGCTTCATAATATTGTTATTTCTCTACTTATCTATAAATCTTGTCAATCTCCTGTTCTACCTTTTGAATCTCTCGTAATATAAGAGGGTCTTTGTATCGACTACGAGATCTTTCTAAGTTTCTTAGGGTTTCCTGTAAATTCAGCAGTTTCTGTGCTTTAATCTTTTTTTTTTTCTCTTTTTTTTTTACCTTTATTTTACTAGGCAAGTCAGTTAAGAACAAATTCTTCCTAGGAACAGTGGGTTAACTGCCTGTTCAGGGGCAGAACGACAGATTTTGTACCTTGTCAGCTCGGGGATTTGAACTTGCAACCTTTCGGTTACTAGTCCAAAGCTCTAACCACTAGGCTACACTGCCGCCCCTTGAGAGATGTGGCTATGATCTTCCCTCTAATAACCTCCTTAGCTGCATCCCACAATATATCATTATTCTCCAGATAGATGTTCAATTCTGTCTTTATTGAATCCTTGAATGCTGGATCATTCAGCATGCTTGTATTAAGTCTCCATATACACTGCTCAAAAAATAAAGGGAACATTTAAACAACACAATGTAACTCCAAGTCAATCACACTTCTGTGAAATCAAACTGTCCACTTAGGAATCAACACTGATTGACAATAAATTTCACATGCTGTTGTGCAAATGGAATAGACAACAGGTGGAACTTATTGGCAATTAGCAAGACACCCACAGTAATGGAGTGGTTCTGCAGGTGGTGACCACAGACCACTTCTCAGTTCCTATGCTTCCTGGCTGATGTTTTGGTCACTTTTGAATGCTGGCGGTGATTTCACTCTAGTGGTAGCATGAGATGGAGTCTACAACCCACACAAGTGGCTCAGGTAGTGCAGCTCATCCAGGATGGAACATCAATGCGAGTTGTGGCAAGAAGGTTTGCTGTGTCTGTCAGCGTAGTGTCCAGAGCATGGAGGCGCTACCAGGAGACAGGCCAGTACATCAGGAGACGTGGAGGAGGCCGTAGAAGGGCAACAACCCAGCAGCAGGACCACTACCTCCGCCTTTGCGCCTTTTGCCCTGCAAAATGACCTCCAGCCACAAATGTGCATGTGTCTGCTCAAACGGTCAGAAACAGACTCCATGAGGGTGGTATGAGGGCCCAACGTCAGAGGTGGGGGTTGTCTTTACAGCCCAACACCGTGCAAGACGTTTGGCATTTGCCAGAGAACACCAAGATTGGCAAATTCGCCACTGGCGCCCTGTGCTCTTCACAGATGAAAGCAGGTTCACACTGAGCACATGTGACAGACGTGACAGAGTCTGCAGACGCAGTGGAGAACATTCTGCTGCCTGCAACATCCTCCAGCATGACCGGTTTGGAGGTGGGTCAGTCATGGTGTGGGGTGGCATTTCTTTGGGGGGCCGCACAGCCCTCCATGTGCTCGACAGAGGTAGCCTGAATGCCATTAGGTATGAGATGAGATCCTCAGACCCCTTGTGAGACCATATGCTGGTGCGGTTGGCCCTGGGTTCCTCCTAATGCAAGACAATGCTAGACCTCATGTGGCTGGAGTGTGTCAGCAGTTCCTGCAAGAGGAAGACATTGATGATATAGACTGGCCCGCCCGTTCCCCAGACCTGAATCCAATTGAGCACATCTGAGACATCATGTCTCGCTCCATCCACCAACGCCACGTTGCACCACAGACTGTCCAGGAGTTGGCGGATGCTTTAGTCCAGGTCTGGGAGGAGATCCCTCAGGAGACCATCCGCCACCTCATCAGGAGCATGCCCAGGCGTTGTAGGGAGGTCATACAGGCACGTGGAGGCCACACACACCACTGAGCCTCATTTTGACTTGTTTTAAGGACATTACAAAGTTGGATCAGCCTGTAGTGTGGTTTTCCACTTTAATTTTGAGTGTGACTCCAAATCCAGACCTCCATGGGTTGATCAATGGAAATCAAATTTATAATTTGTGTGATTTTGTTGTCAGCACATTCAACTATGTAAAGAAAAAAGTATTTAATAAATATTTCATTCATTCAGATCTAGGATGTGTTATTTTAGTGTTCCCTTTATTTTTGTTGAGCAGTGTAGTATTTCTTGGTTTGCTATCAAGGTATAGAGTTAGGTAAACTCCATTATGATCTGATAAGTCGCTCTGCCCGATCCTACAATCCTTAAACCTGTGTCTATCTGCACTGTACATAAAAAAGTAGTCTAACCTGGAGTATTCAGTGTGGCGGGCTGAGCAAAAAGTATATTCCTTATCGGTCTTGTGTGTGTCAACGCCATACATTGAGCAGTCCTAGATCCAGCAGTATCCTATTGATCTTTTTGGCAACTAGGCTAATTTTCCTATTTTGGTTTGTGATGTCCAATTTTGAGTTTAGAATTGTGTTAAAGTCCCCTTGACAGATACGAGTGCCAGTGGTTTCTGTGGCAATTAAATCAAAACACCTTCCGGTAGAAGACCATGTCACTCCATGGGGGTGCGTATACATTATTTCATATAACTTCCTTGTTATCCAGTTTACATTTAACAAGTATAAATCTACCCTCCTTGTCTTTTATTTCTGACATAAACTCAAAATTAACTGAATTTGGGATAAAAATTGCAACTCCCCTTCTACCCATTTTGTAAGAAGGAAAAAAAGTGTTCCTATATCCCATTTTCCCTGAGTTTCTCGTGTTCAGGTGTGGATAAGTGAGTTTCCTGACAGAATAGTATGTCAACTCTCTCCTGTTTCATCTTTGCTATTACCTTCTCTTGATGGCACTCCCCAGTCCGTTTACATTGAGACTGATGACCTGAAATTCCCGATGATGCATCAATATAAACAAAAAACCATGTGCACAATATCTGTCTGCTTATCATGAACCTAAAAATGAACAAAAAAATCAAGAACGATAATAAAGTAAACCAAAGCGGGAAAATACTTTGGTATTTGGACTCCCATGTCAGAGGACTGTCTCTGTGCTTCATTGAATTTCTTCACTTTGATATTCAGAGCACTGGGCAGAAATCACATCAACACCCACCTCGGGCCTTCGCGATGCTTGGTTTTACTTAAAGCAGACGGATTCCCCTGGTCCGCACCCACTCTAAATCAGCTGCTCGGCGCCGGAGACCCAGCGCGAACAAGGACCGGCGCACGTCCAGAGTTGCCGCCACCAACTGCCTGACCCAACCCCCGTCTGTCCAGCCTTCGGCCCCCAACCCCCGCACGCAGCCCCTCTCTGCACAACAAACTTCCAATGGTGGTGAAAGAAGGGCAATGGAGCAACTGCTCTGGATTTTCAAGGGCCAGTGAGAGCTCAACGGACGCCGCCAGAACCGCAACGCTTTCCAGGACTTGGGCCCCTTAGTCAGTGGGCATTCTCAACCTTGTTTGAGTCAAGTAGGTCACATGACCAAGGAGCTATTGAAATCAGAAAGTTTGAAAAATTTAATTCAGGCCCACTGAGTGTACATTCTGAACCTTGAAGTCAGTAGGTGACATGGAGCTATTGAAATTCAAATGTGTGGCGCAGTGGTCTAAGCTGTCGCTGTGCTCCTAGAGATTCTGGGTTCGAGTCCAGGCTCTGTCACAGCCGGCCACGATCGGGAGACCCATGGGGCGGTGTACAATCGGCCCAGTGTCGTCCGGGTTTGGCTGGCAGGGATGTCCTTGTCCCATCGTGCACTAGTGACTCCTGTGCCATGCTGACACGGTCAGAGGCGTTTCCTCCGACAAATTGGTGCGGCTGGCTACCGGGTTAAGTGGGCATTGTGTCAAGAAGCAGTGCGACTTGGTTGGGTTGTGATTCGGAGGACGCACAGCTCTCGACCTTTGCCTCTCGAGTCCCTACTGGAGTTGCAGCGATAACACAAAATTGGGAAGAAAAAAAGTAGTTTGTGCTTTGTTTACACTCCCTAACAAATTCAACTAGGAATACAAAAT
Source organism: Oncorhynchus masou masou (assembly GCF_036934945.1). NCBI lineage: Eukaryota > Metazoa > Chordata > Actinopteri > Salmoniformes > Salmonidae > Oncorhynchus > Oncorhynchus masou. The sequence continues at coordinate 83,834,823 of NC_088235.1, read as the reverse complement.
GCTGCTCACATTTCCACGTTTATGAGCTTTGGAAAGCGAATTAATGTCCAAATCTTGAAAATAAGAACTGCGCAATTTTTCCAACATCAAGACACTTATTTGGATTCTGTGGCTCAAGTGGTTAGAAAGAGCGAATTTCAAAACTGAAACGGTCTTTACCTCAGTACTTCCAACTGTGTATTAGAAAGTCAGTGAAAGATCAGATGCTCTGTCGTCTTGCAAGTGACGTTAGGCCTAACTATTTAGCGGATTCCACGATTATATTAGTGCTAATTGTTTTAGCTAGTCAACTATGCTAATTAAAGCAGGTTAGCTAGGCTAACAGTTACCCGAGTTTTTTCTCTCCAGTTAGATAGCTATGTGTAATTAGAGTTCTAACTAACGTTAGCTAGCACTACGAGAAAAGCAGAAATGTGCATGAGCGAATTAGCTAGCAAGCTTGTTCTCCAAGTGCAGTAGCGCGAATGCCAGACAATAACGAACCATGCTTGATAATACACATGTTCATTTGGTAAGCAACATACATGCATTGATTCGCTAGAAAGCGGTTGTCGGTACCGAGGACAAGCACTAATTTATTTGATGATGACGTTCTGCGACTCGCAACTTACCAGAAAGACTCCACAGGAAACATGAATATAACTTGGGTCCAATCCCTAGACGCTATGAAAACGTTTGTACATACGCAAAACAAGAGTTATGATATTACTGTGGAACTTGCATAAATTACACAGCGTAATCCATTGTGTTTTCAATAGTTCAGTTCCCTACATAATTTTTTCCTCAATCTTTTCGTCCCGGGAATAATTCCACTATGGCGAAGAGGAGGCGGAACTACCGCCCCAGCGACGGGTGTTACAACTATATTAAACGGTACCAACTACATATTGATAAGATCTGTCTGGTAATTTATTTGTTTCTGTGTGTACTTTCCTGGTGATAAAAATTAGAACCTGTCTGCAGTACAGTTATTAGTGAAGGTACCCAGGTTCAAACAACATTTTGGTTGAGGTTGTTCAACTCTACATGTCTATAGGCCTACAGTACCCTATAGCAGAGTCAATGTATGGTACATTACTTTCAAGGATCCAATCAACGGTTCTTTGATGACACAAAAACATATGGAAGCAGTGTGCCAATTATTTAATGTTTTAAAAAGTAATTGGGAAAAAGCTAAATAGTCTAGTTGCAAATTAATCCCTGGGGATTTCTTACTGTACAGTACATTATTAAATCAGTATAACATTGTCTAAAAAAACACCATGCATCCAGATACTTCTTGAAAGGATGACACAGCACAGCAGCGTGACAAGCAGAGTTCCAGCACACACAGGCTCCACCAGAGACCCATCACCAAGTGGTATCTCCAAACTCACAGGATCCTGCTCCTAAAAATAAATAAACATTTGGATAAGTGGATTCAAGTCATTTTCATATTCACAGTTGGTACGTTTTGAAACATTGTTATTGAAAATAAACAAGTTAGTTACTAAGTATGATAGAATGATACATTCAACACTACATTGCATCACATCCGGCCGTGATTGGGAGTCCCATAGGGTGGCGCACAATTGGCCCAGCATCGTCCCAGTTTGGCCATGGTAAGCCGTCATTGTAAATAAGAATTTGTTCTTAACTGACTTACCTAGTAAAAAAAGTGGACTCCAAACATCATTTAGTGTTACCAAAACACACACACATATTTATGCGGACAGCCCTTAAAATTTGCCGTTGCTGACTGGTTTATAAAATCGTGCACACAGCCATGGAATCTCCATAGGAAAACATTGGCAGTAGTGGCCTTACTGAGGGAGCTCAGTAATTTTCAGCGTGGCACCGTCATAGGATGCCAATTTTTCAACAAGTCAGTTCGTCAAATTTCTGCCCTGCCAGAGCTGCCCGGTGAACTGTAAGTGCTGTTATTGTTGTGTGGCAACGTCTAGGAGCAACAACAGTTCAGCCACGAAGTGGTAGGCCACACAAGCTCACAGAACGGACAAACATTCTGTGAGCCGTAAAAATAGTGTGTCCTCGGTTGCAACAATTATTACCGAGTAACAATGCCTCTGGAAGCAATGTCAGCAGAATAATGAAAAGAGTTTCCATGGCCGCACACAAGCCTAATGTCACCATGTGCAATGCCAAGCAAAGGCTGGATTGGTGTAAAGCTTGCCGCCATTGGACTCTGGGGCAGTGGAAACGCGTTCTCTGGAGTGATGAATCACGCTTGACCAGCTGGCTGTCTGGACAAACTAATTGAGGTTTGGCGGATTACAGGAGAATGCTACCTACCCAAATCCATAATGCCAACTGTAAAGTTTGGTGGAGCAGGAATAATGGTCTGGGGCAGTTTTTCATGGTTCGGTCTAAGGCCCCTTAGTTCCAGTGAAGGGAAATATTACCGCTACAGCATACAATGTCATTCAAGACAATTCTGTGCTTCCGACTTTGTGGCAACAGTTTGGGGAAGGCCCTTTCCGGTTTCAGCATGACAATGCCCCCATGCACAAAGCGAGGTCCATCCAGAAATGGTTTGTCGAGATCAGTGTGGAAGAACTTGACTGGCCTGCACAGAGCCCTGACCTCAAACCCCATCGAACACCTTTGGGATGAATTGGAACACAGGTGATTCGGCCTGGCTCGCAGTCGAACATCAGTGCAAAACCTAAATGGATGTCATAAGGTGAATTCACCAATTTGTAAGTCGCTCTGGATAAGAGCGTCTGCCAAATGACTTAAATGTAAATGTAATGTCTAATGCTCTTGTGGCTGAATGGAAGCAAGTCCCCGCATCAATGTTCCAATATCTAATGGAAAGCCTTCCCAGAAGAGTGGAGGCTGTTATAGCAGCAGCGGGGGGGACCAACTCCATATTAATGCTCATGATTTTGGAATGAGATGTTTGACAATCAGTTGTCCACATACTTTTGGTCATGTAGTGTATGCGACAATGTCATTGGCTGATAGATTTACCTGTAGATGTTGGATCTCAAGCCATTGGCACATGCTTAAGTTGTGGACAGTGCAGGGTGCGTCCACAATTTTGTAAGGAGGGAAGGAAATGAGCTGTGTACCTTAAAACAAAATAAAAACTAGTTATAATGGTAAAAACAAGCATATTTGCCATAAAATAAGTTGGTCCACTTCCAATAACCAAAGGTTAATGTTATTTACAGACACAGCATAATCTCCCTGAAGGAAATTGGGAAGTATGGTTATGCGTAAAAGGTATAAACACGATAACTCACATGTAGCTGTCCTGAGTATTAGCTTTGGAAGTTTAATTTCAACAAGTTCAAATCTCTTCCCTGCAAGAGAGGGCTTGTGATAACGGCCATGGATAGGGAGTGTTGCTTTGAGAATTCCTTGGTCCAGAGCAGGATACACAAGAACAAGGAATTCCTCAGATGTGTGTGCTGGAGCCTCCAAGTCAACCGCTGAACCCAAAAGCACCTAACAGAAAAAGATCATTCAATGTGTTACTTAGCATAGCATGTATTAGGTTTGGCCTAACATAGATCTCAGAATTGGCAGATGGAGTTGGGTATAATAATTTTATCCTGTACTGTGGTTGTATAATGCTACGGTCATTGTCATTTTTTACCTGTAAACCAGTGTCCTCTTTCAGAGATGCAAGTTGGTATTGGTCAATATAGATCCCACTGGGTAGTCTGTGAACCAGCAGAGCCTCGAGGCCATCTGGAAAACCAGGACCGAAGTCAACTGTGGTGACCAGGTCTCTAAAAACAGAGGGACCATACTTCCTAACATTAAAAACAGTTAAAAAGTAAACAGCTTCTCAAGTCTCAAATGTGCGTCACCCAATTACAATTGTCAATTTACTTGCACGTGATAGGACCAGGTACAACGTTGTTGGTCCTATCAGATGAATTGGCATACGTTAGCCCTATGCTAACCTCACCAGATAAATGATTATTCTGCATCAGCCTATCATATCTTACACTTTATATCCACCAACCAATGGCATTTCTTAAAATAGGTCAACCTTGGTAACCAGTGAGATATTTTAAACCTACAAATTCTGGTTTACTTTTGTTCCATTGGTCTGTGTCAAAATGCGACAATATTGCATTGATGTATCCTTAAATAAACTACAAGCTATTAGTACTAACAGACAACATTTTTGAATACATTACAAAATCCCAGGCTTCTGCCTATCGATTTAGGAAGAATCGGAAACCCAGTTGCGAGCTGCCCAGTGATGCAAGCCTAGCAGACGGGCTAAATGCCTTTCATGCTCACGTCGAGGCAAGCAACACTGAAGCATGCATGAGAGCACCGGCTGTTCCGGATGACTGATCACTCTCTCCGTAGCCGATGAGAGTAAGACCTTTCAACAGGTCAACATTCAAAAGGCTGAGGTGCCAGCTGGATTACCAGGACGTGTACTCAAAGTATGCACGGACCAACTGGCAAGTGTCTTCATTGATATTTTCAACCTCTCCCTGACCGAGTCTAACACCTACATGTTTCAAATAGACCACAATAGTCCATGTCCAAGAACACCAAGGTAACATGCCTAAATGACTACTGCCCCGTAACACTCACATCTATAGCCATGAAGTGCTTTGAAAGGTTGGTAATGGCTTACAGCACCATCATCCTGGAAACCCTACACCAATTTGCATAGCGCCCCAACAGATACACAGATGACGCAATCTTAATCGCATTCCACAATGCCCTTTCCCACCTGGACAAAAGGAACACCTATGTGAGAATGCTGTTAATTGACTACATCTCAGCATTTAACACCATAGTGCCCACAAAGCTCATCACTAAGCTAAGGACCCTGGGACTAAACACCTCACTCTGCACCTGGATTCCTGACGGGCCGCCCCAAGGTGGTAAAGGTAGGCAACAACATCTGCCACACTGATCCTCAACACAGGTGCCACACAGGGGTGCATGTTTAGTCCGCTCCTGTACTCCCTGTTCACCCACAACTGCGTGGCCTAGCACGACTCCAACACAATTATTACATTTGCTGACTACACAACGGTGGTAGGCCTGATCACCGACAGCGATGAGACAGCCTACAGGGAGGTGGTCAGAGACCTGGCAGTGTGTGTCAGGACAACAACCTCTCCCAACATGAGCAAGACAAAGGAGCTGATCGTGGACTACAGGAAAAGGAGGGCCGAGCACACCCCTAATCTCATCAAGGGGGCTGTAGTAAGCGGGTTGAGAACTTCAAGTTCCTTGGTGTCCACAGCACCAACAAATCTAACACAGTCCAAACACACCAAGACAGTCGTGAAGAGGGCACGACAACACCTTTTCCCCCCCTCAGGGACTGAAAAGATTTGGCATGGATCCCCAGATCCTCAAAAAGTTCTACAGCTGCACCAGAGATCATCTTGACCGGTTGCATCACCGCCTGGTATGGCAACTGCTTGACATCCAACCATAAGGTGCTACAGAGGTTAGTGCGTACGGCCCAGTACATCACTGGGGCCAAGCTTCCAGCCATCCAGGATCTCTATACTATGCGGTGTCAGAGGAAGGCCCAAAGAAATTCTCAAAGACTCCAGCCACCAAAAGCAGACTTCTCTCTGCTACCGCACGGCAGGCGTTACCAGAGCTCCAAGTCCAGGTCCAAAAGGCTCCTTGACAACTTCTACCCCCAAGCCATAAGACTACTAAACAATTAATGAAATGGCTACCCGGCCTATTTACATTGACCACCCTCCCTTATTTTTTATTTTTTTAATACTGCTGCTACTCACTGTTTTATCTATGCATAGTCACTTTACCCCTACCTACATGCACATAGTACCTCAATTACCTCAACTAACCTGTACCCCCACACATTGACTCGGTACCGGTACCCCCTGTATATAGCCTCGTTATTGTGTTACTCGTTATATTTTAGTTTATTTTGTAAATATTTTCTTGACTCTTATCTTTACCAACAATGCAGTTAAGGGGTTGTAAGTATTTCACTGTTGTAGTCGGCGCATGTGACAAATAACATTTGATTATACAACATGTAAGTTTATATTCGTACACTCATGGTCTTGTCAAATACCAGTAATTTACCCTTACTGCTATGACTAAAGTCTTGCTCACACTGCAGACCTTAAATGCTCAAATACTGTGTACGTTTTGGATTACTGACTGTCCAAACAGCAAGTTGCAAGTGACCAAATCAGAATGGTTGTCATTTGCAGACATGACTGCGCTAGCAGTCATAGTAATGATGGGTGTGTGAGCAGAGGTGGAGGCTGATTGGTGGTGGTGCTTGTGCCTCCTATCACTTAGAAGTTATGTAGCAACTAGCAAGCTAAGGTGATCATGCCTGCCATGGACATTTCCCAGTTGCTTTGAGTGTTCAAAATCAGTGTATGAACACTTAAAGCCTCAAAGGATAAGATCCAACTTTTAAAACACGTCCTTTTCACCAAACAGCAGTCAACTAGCTAGCTGTTAAACTTTCTAGTACGTTCACCATTTTTTTGTAAATAACTAACAAGCTAGTTAGCTACCACATGTTTTTGTCAAAATAACAGTATGCCAAATAAATCAGATTTGACCGTTCAGACATGTCGTATGGCCAGGAATCAATGGTGGTTTTAAATATCCGATTCCATGTGCTTTTTGGCTGTTCAGAATGCAGAAAAAAATCAAAATGTAGGATCACATAGGATTCAAATCCAAAATAGGATGAGTCAAACTGCCAGTGTGAATAAGGCTTAAATTAGTGGTGTGATCCACTAAGACGGTAAGCCCAGAGACAGCAAGGTACGAAAGCCTTGAATTTGAATCCCCCTCGGGGCCAGGTTTTTATTTGAGAGAAAAAAAATACAAGTTGTCAGACACCGTCTCAACTGCGTGATTGTTGTCCTCACCAGGGTCTTGACCTGACTGCAGTTTGGCTTCGCAACAGACTTCAGTGGGCAAACGCTCACCGTCGATGGCCACTGGCACGCTGGAAAAGTCTGCTCTTCACAGATGAATTAATGGAGTGGGACACCATTCCACAGGCCAATCAACAGCCTGCTCAGCTATATGCTAAGGAGAGGTCGCCCTGTATGAGGCAAATGGTTGTCATTTTAGATATTAACTGGTTTTCTGATCCACGCCGCTACTTTTTTAGGTATCTGTGACCAACAGATGCATATCGCCATTCCCAGTCATGTGAAATCCATGGATTAGGGCCTAATGAATTGATTTCAATTGACTGATTTCGTTATATGAACTGTAACTCAGTAAAAATCTTTGAAATTGTCGCGTATTGCATTTATATTTTTGTTCAGTGTAGTTGCACAGGACAGAGAGATGAGCACAGTGAAAAAAAGATTCAAAGGAATTAACCATTTGAAAAATGGAAATCATTTGCGCAATGAGGCAAGCAAATGACTTCCTGACGGGTTGACCCCAAGTCGGGAAGGTAGGCAGCAACACCTCCGCCACCCTGATCCTCAACACGGGGATCCCCACTGGGGGGGCATGCTCAGCCCCCTCCTGTACTCCCTGTTCACCCAGGACTGTGTGGCCACGCACATCGCCAACTCAAATCATCAAGTTTTGTCCCTTCACATAGACAGCGTGGTTTAACCTCAGGAGGCTAAAGAAATGTGAGAGTCTTAGGGGCCAAGCCACAAACTTCTACAGATGCACCGTTGAAAGCATCTTGTCGGGCTTTGCACCATCCACAACCACAGGGCTCTCCAGAGGGTGGTGCGGTCAGCCCAACACATCACCAGGGGCACACTGCCAGCCCTTCAGGACATCTACACGCCACAGTGTCATAGGAAGGCCAAGAATATCATCAAGGACCTCAACCAGAGCCTGTTCAGCCCACTACCATCTAGAAGGGGCATCAAAGCTGGGACTGAGAGACAGCTTCTATCTCCAGGCCATCAGACTGTTAAACAATCATCACTAGCCGGTACTCTACCCTGCACCTTAGAGACCGCTGCTCTATGTACATTGAACACGGGTCACTTTAATAATCTTGACATACTGTTTCAACCACGTTATATGTATATACAGTATTCTAGTCATGGTTCATCCCATAAGACTTATTTTAAATGTTTTCCCAGATTGTGTGTATTTTATTGCTAGGTATTACTGCACTGTTGGAGCTAGAAACACAAGCATTTTGCTGCACCTGCGATATCTGCAAATCTGTGTCCGTAACCAATAAACTTTGATTTGACATGCTCTAAAAGATGTGCAGGCTAAACAGCATTTGCTGTTGAATTGCTACATTTTGTATATTATTTACAGGTGTAAACACACCCTGAAAGCACCGAATGGTCTTGTGTAATCACCTTATTAAAAATGCCCACACCAGTACAAATACACTTTTTCGAGCTAACAGAGCTTACCCACGATTGATGTTGCACTATGATTAATATATGGGATGACGTAACAAATTAAAACTGCCCATTTCGTGCAAATCTGTGCAAATGTGATGTATTTTCCTATTTAGTTTCATGAATAGCTTTTATTTGAATGTTAACACCCATCAGCATGGCATTGTTTACATTTTAGCCATTTAGCAGACGCTCTTATCCAGAGCGACTCACATGAACAATTAGCTTTAAGTGCCTTGCTGAAGGGATTCAAACCAGCAACCTTTCTGTTACTAACCCAATGCTTAACCCCTAGGCTACCTGCCAGCCCTTTATTAATCAAAAACAGCTGCAAAGTAATTTCTCTCGGCAACAGAGATGAGCCAAAAAGCCTTGTGTCCACTTGGCCAACTGAGCCATGGAGCAAATTAAAATAGAAATAGTTAAGGGATGCAAACTAATGTTATTCTATTCTATTGCAGATTTGAGGCCGCAATTATGGAAGATGACAAATCCAGAACCAGCTGGCTAATTTTTTGAATACATCGTCGTAAAATAAACAGCAACAGATAACATTAGTTAGCTAGATAAGGATATCATGCTAACTAGCTACACTGACAGCTGTCAGTGCCCCATTTGTTGATGTTGATCAACTCCAGATGGAATTCGTGAATATGTATGTGGTCTTCATCATTCTTCAGGAGGTGGAACCTAAACATGCATTTCCCTTCTAGAACAGGAAATGACATCAAAATAGTGGCAGCATCTTCCTCTGGGGATGGGTCCTTTAATTAGACAAAGAGCGTGCAATAGAATGCGTTGATTGGCAGGTGTACTGTAGAATGATAAACTTTCCTTTAGTGTGGAACTTGCCTGCGTGGGCTCAAGTCTGTGGGTTCGAGTCCGGACTCACAATAAACTTCTTTAAAATAATTAAACACTGTTACTGGAATCTGTAGGATGATAATGCTCTTATGGAAAGTGTTTGTTCAAGTCCATCTACGTTAATATTTAATTGGCTGAAGCATTACTTGATCCAGATGACAGTGATTATTTCCCGGTGAGGTCAGCCAAAGATTATGGATATACTGACAAGATACAGGTCTTTCCGCCCTAAAAATGGGAGTCGTTGTCAACAAAGCGTTACGGTAGGCTGTATATCTAGAGGTCGACCGATTAATCGGAATGGCCGTTTAATTAGGGCCGATTTCAAGTTTTCATAACAATCGGAAATCGGTATTTTTGGGCGCCGACATGCCGATTTAAAAAAACAAACAAAAAAAAAACAGGTATTTCTTTATTTAACTAGGCAAATCAGTTAAGAACACATTCTTACTTTCAATGACGGCCTAGGAACGGTGGGATAACTGCCTTGTTCAGGGGCAGAATGACAGATTTTCACCTTGTCAGTTCGGGGGATCCAAACTTGCAACCTTACAGTTAACTAGTCCAACGCAATAATGACCTGCTTCTCTCTAGTTGCACTCCACAAGGAGTCTGCCTGTTACGCGAATGCAGTAAGCCAAGGTAAGTTGCTAGCTATCATTAAACCTATCTTATAAAAAACAATCAATCATAAATCACTAGTTCACTACACATGGCTGATGAGATTACTAGATATTATCTAGCGTGTCCTGCGTTGCATATAATCTGACTGAGCATACAAGTATCTGACTGAGCGGTGGTAGGCAGAAGCAGGCGCGTAAACATTAATTCATTCAAACAGCACTATCGTGCGTTTTGCCAGCAGCTCTTCGTTGTGCGTCAAGCATTGTGCTGTTTATGACTTCAAGCCTATCAACTCCCGAGATGAGGCTGGTGTAATCGAAGTGAAATGGCTAGCTAGCTAGCGAGCGCTAACTAGAGGGACGGAAGCTATACTGTTACACTGGCAATACTAAAGTGCCTATAAGAACATCCAATAGTCGAAGGTTAATGAAATACAAATGGTAGAGGGAAATAGTCATATAACTACAACCTAAAACGTCTTAACTGGGAATATTGAAGACTCATGTTAAAAGGAACCACCAGCTCTCATATGTTCTCAGCAACTGAAACGTTAGCTTTCTTACATAGCACATATTGCAGTTTTACTTTCTTCTCCAACACTTTGTTTTTGCATTATTGACTTGAGGCTAAATTGATTTTTATTGATGTATTAAGTTAAAATAAGTGTTCATTCGGTATTGTTGTAATTGTCATTATTACAAATAAAAAATTACCTATATAAAAAAAATGTTTTAAATTTGGCCGATTGATAGGCATCTGCTTTTTTGGTCCTCCAATAATCGGTATTGGCATTGAAAAATCATAATCGGTCGACCTCTAATATCTACCGCCTATCCTGTCTTTGGTTTGGTGGATACATCTGATTATTGTATTCTTTTTTGAATATTCAATGAGGGTTGTTGATGTCAACCGCCTGTCTTCAATGGACATGCTATGCTACTAGCCTTGTGCCATGAATTTGCAGAGGCAACGGCAATATAAAGTGTTTTTTCTCAAAGTTGCCGGGATGTCACGTGTCCTACTTATCAGTACACTCGTAACAACTTAATAAGGTTTAGGAAACTTCCTTTTTTTATATTTTTAATTCAACACACTCATTGACCTCCATACAAAAATTCCTCGCTTGGTGGACGAAACACAGAAATTATACAAGACTAGTGAAGATATATTTTAAATTAAATTTCAGGGGGTGCTGCAGCACTCTCAGCACCTCTACTTCCCATGGCTATGGTTCGCATATGTCTAACGTGTGCCAGATTATCCAATGGAACCAGTTACAATGTTGACCATTTTAATTGTCTGATGCACATTGAGACTGAGAAACTTTAAATGTAACTCTTTCTAAATGTTCGCAAGTATTGCCCCAGAGTAACCAAAGATTAGGAGTCAAAATCAGATGTCAACATCTTTCAATTGCATTTATTAGCTATGATCTTGGTAACCTTGCAGATGTCTATTCGCCAGATGGTCATCTTACAGTTACCTGTGAAATCCATTTTTGCTGACATCCATCGTTACTGATACAGTCTCCAGCCATGTCATGGACAAACCACAGCTGTTCTCGTCTGCAAAAAAAGGTCAGAGGCTTTGTACATCACATGAAAAACTAGCAGCCATCTAAAAGCATTGGGTCAGTGACTGTCTGTGTGGACATTGTTGGTTGACAATTTGTCAATCCAGTGTGGCTCTGCTGTTTGCACCGAACTTCATACATTGAAGATTAGCTACTGTGCATAGCTACCTGCATGACACATTTGATGTGTTACGTTAACTAGCTGAGAATCCATTTTCAGGTCATTTCGATACCTTTACTTTTTTGTAGCAGGTTAGGATACTGAGGTCAAGGTTAGCGAAATGCTATCCTAGCTAAATTACCTGCTACGAAAAAGCACTTTGTATCGAAGTGGCGCTAGCTAACGTTACGTTAAATACCTAACGTTACTAGCAATCACCCTTCAATCGCCCTCAATGAACATTGTCGGATTTATTCAAAATAACTTTCTTTGATGTGTTATCATTTACCTGCTTGCGTTGATCCAAAAAGAACCAAGTAAACAGTACATGTGCTGAAACATACAAACATGAATATATTGTCTTCCGAAAACCCTGGGCGATGCTAGAAATGTCAGCCACGTCATGTGTTTACGGAAACAAACTGAAATTAAGGACCCATTCCAATATGCAGTTCATTATGACAGACAGACAAATATATTATTCTCATATTGAAATGAATTGCGATAACTACATAGAACATCTTAAAACAGTGAAGATATTTTTTTTTATCCTACTGTGAACAAAAGTAGAAGCCATCTTCACCCCATAGTACACAGGCAATTGGAGCGTAGCCCAAGATTTGGACGAGGTTTGAGGAACTAGCTGGGTCGATTCGTTAGATTTTTTTGCGTGCCTGCCTTTCAGTATTTTGTTTATTTTCAAAACTCAAGATAGTATGCATGTCAAACATGTTTGCGAGCTAATTACCTTGCGAGGTACTTCGATAAATCTACATAAAACGTTCCTATAAGTAAAATAAAATACTCAACAATGCCTTTTGTGGCTAAACGATGCGGTGTTCAATTCAGCCCACCATCAATCGTTTTAATTTATGAAAGTAATGTTAAGGATACAAACAAGATTCGCAAAAGAATCATACCTGTGAGGAACTTCTCGAACTGTTCAGGTAGGAAAACTACATAGTACATTGCTGATCACAGAAAGGATGAGCATCCCCTAGTCCAGCATTTTCCAAACTCGGGCCTGGGGACCCCAAGGGGTGTTTGGTTTTTGCCCTTGCACTACACAGCCGATTCAAATAATAAAAAAGCTTAATGATTAACGTTAGTTGATTATTTGAATCAGTTATGTAGTACTAGGGCAATAACCAGGACCGCTTTTGGGAAACGCTACCCTGGTCACCCTTGTTATGGAGAGCTTTCAGATGGCATAGTGATCTCCCGAGTTATTTTAGTGTCAGATCAATACATATGGCAACACATTGCTATACTTATTAACTTGTCCAATGCAACAACTGAAATTCTAGATGGACAACCCACAAGGCAAATAGATCATAGAAAATACTTTCCCAACTAGTATTTGAGAGCTGCAGAGTACAGGTTTCATTACAAGCCCAGCACAAAAACACAAGAGGAACACCTGCACTCTTGAGGATTTATGGTTGGTGACCACTAAAAGGTGTTTTACCCATATAGATACTTAAAACATGAGGTAATTGTTGAATTTATTATGGATAAATGAATAAACAATATCCCCATTAAATAGAATTGTATCTAGGTATACTTATACTGTTTTATAAGTGATTGACAATATGAGTTCATAAGAAGGGATTGTGTGACAGGACAAGGAGTAATAAAAAGTTAATGAACACCATTCCAACTAGGCAGGAACAAATGGGTTGTGGACTGTGTAAACACATAAGGTCGTTAGCCTATGGTTGACCCAACTGAAACTTATCTAAAAACCCCAGAGCTAAGGCATTGAGTGCATTCCTAGGTTCTTTTAATTATAACTGTCAGTTCAGTGGTGATCGATAATGTTGAGGGGTCAAAAGTTATCTGGAAGTGTGTTAGTAAGTTAGAATGAACTTTTCACCTTACTTTGTCCCGGTCGAGAGGAGGTGATTCTGTTAAAGCAGTAAAATGACATCATGATCTGTATATAAACTGCTGTACGTGTTTAAGTGGGAGCGCGCTCCGAGAATAAATTCTATTACCTATTATTTAAAGACTGGTCTGCGTCTATTTTATGCAAACAAGAAATCTTACAAATTTTCATAAAATAGATTAAGGGCTTTCAATTGATGAAAGCACATTGGCATAATTAAATTATACTAACAGTAATCCAATTCTATTTCACCCACAGACTGCTGCATGGCTGCGGAGAGAATGAAGCACCATATTCGACACAGGGCATACCTGGAGACTGTTTCATTGGGGCAACTGGAGAGGCTTCATATAGTGCTGCGGGATCACATGCAGGGCCACAGCCTGGAGCACACTCTAGCCTCCCTCCGCCTGGACCCAGAGGAGGACCTCAACAAGCTGGATGATGAGGAGCTTGCACGCAAAAAGGTCCAAATGGACAAACTCTTTGAGTGCAACCGAAGGCGGAAAGATGACCCTGACTTTGTCTATGACCTGGAGGTGGAATTTAAAGGGGAGGTTGCTCAGGAACCATGCAGCTGGGATGAAGAGGAGTCTGATGATGGGTTTTAAAAGAACACAGATCAGACTGGGAGTGTTTCAGTTTGTCGACAAAGCACCCTACCTGATCTTTAGTGATTGAATAATACTCATTCCTTTGCACAGGGCAGTTGTTATTCTGGCCCTTTGCTCAATTAAGCCATCAACAACAACCATATCCAACTGGACGTGGATAAAAATACAAAAACAGTTAAAATAATATCCTTACAGATGCTATTGAAATATTGAGTAGTTGTACATGTTTATTGATATGAAACTTACATTTACAAAATACAAATACTTTGTCTCCTTGACCCTCTGTTTCAACAGCATTATACTTGTACAAGATTGATATAGTCAGTTAACTAAAGACAAGTTTATGCTAAACCCCTAAGAATCCAGAACAATTATCTAAAGTAACAATCTTTGGAAAGTAATATTCTTGTCACATGTCGTTGTCAACATTGTAGCCTATATCAAGTACAACAGTATTGTGTACGGTTTGAATAAAAAGTAGCACATACAACTATCAAATATCATCTGAATCTCTACATTTAAAATTTTAGGTCAACAAAATATTAAAAAGCAATAGCAGTGGTTTTTTACAGTGGATAATAGCTCAGAATCATTTATGTTCAATTTCTTCAAATAACCAGGTTTCTATCCAACCATTTCATGCAGATTAATTACCTGACGCATTTTTTTTTTTTTTATACTCACGACAGGCCTTATGGAAACGGTACATTTCCCAACATCGTCAAAACAAAATACGCAAGACAAAGTGGGATATTTTTTTGTTGGTGGAAAAGATTGCCACAGCCACAATTGCGGTGATAACGTTTTTACACGCAAATATTGCCATATAAAAACCGCAGTAAGCTTGAAGACATGCAATGAATGATGTTTCGTTGTTCTACTAACACAAAGTGAGAAAGCATGCAGAGTTTATCAGCAGTTAAGTTAAAGTTCGCCATAAGTTATGAAGTTTGAAATAAGTTATGGTGGTTAAGTAGACGGCAGGTAGCCTAGCGGTTAAGAGCATTGGGCCAGTAAACCACAAAAAAAAATCAAAAAATCCAAAAAAGGTGAAAAATCTGTTGATTAACCCCAATGGCTCCTGTAAATCACTGGATAAGAGCATATGGTGATGAGCTTCATGCAAATTTCCACTAAATATCAAAGGCTATAATTTGAATGATGCTTGGCTGCTTATTATCAACTAAAAGTGATCTGGCTTTTTTCTATATCTCATCATATAGCCTACCCTGTCCGAACTGTTTATAGACCATTATCACAACAGTTCTTGTGACAACCATCGGAAGTTTGATGGAAATGCAGTTCGTATGCAGATTTTAGAATATATGCATGAAAATCAGTCGCAAATTGGATGGAAACCTAGCAACTGCTGGTCTTTCTTTCATACTTTATAGCAGTTTGAATAAGATATCTTTGGAACACCATTCCCCAGAATTTTTTCCTTTTGTATCTAGGCATTGTTAATAATTAGTGGTGAGCAGTTGATTTAAATTCAAAGTGCTTTAATGCTCGCTGGTTATGTTGGCAAAGAAATCCCAGTAGCTTCCTAAATGTCTGACCATTATCACCATCATACATTCAAGAGCGGGCAACTGCTTTTGACAGTCGATATAAAAATAGAGTACACCTTTTACCAGATAGCTTATTATTCCAAAAATGGATGGAGTGAGCATTTTTGTTTGCTTGGTTTAAGATCTTTTGGCAGGATTCAAGATTGTTGTATACATATGTTCTGCATGTGTGTGCTTGAACCCAAGAGGTAGCTAGGTAACTAAAATGCAGGCACAAATGAGATCGTAACACTTGGACAGAATTTTTACAAATAACTAAACCATGGAGAAATGTATTATCAACAGCAGTTAAATGCGTTTGTCAAATACTAAAACCTTTACAAATTTCAAGTACTTTGAATAAAAGCTTTGTATTTAGACCATCATATTTATGCACAGCCATAATAGAAAGGGAAATATTTTTGTAAATATATTACACTATTTTACTACAGACAAAAAAACAACACATTTATAGAAAAGTACTTATGAAATATATCATTTTTTCTTCTTATCCTGGGTGCATCGTGGACAAAACCTGAAAGAGAATAGACTAAATACAAGATGTACAAAAAAGTAATGCGTGTAATCACCAACTTTGTAAAAGAATCACCTACCATTTTCCCTTTGGCTTCGTAGCAAGATCAACACAAGCAAAGTGAAACCACTCAATTGGGCACTGTTTGAATAAGTGAAAAGATTGGTAAGAAGACATTCAGATTACAGTAATCTTTCAATTAACTTCTTGGATCTACCTAAAAATGCCACTAATTTCAAAGCATTCTTTGGAATAAAAAGACAACCAATAAAAACTTACATCAGGGTTATCACATCCAATCATCTCTCCATATGACACTTGATGGCACAAACAGTATGTTGGCTCATTTGGATCAACTGGCATGTCCAAAACATCTGACGGTTGCATTGGCAGGAGAGCGTCACTCAATTCTGGGCTACAGATATTAATGGGTAAAATGACATTGAGTTAGAGTAAAAACCAGGCAGACACATAGATTGTATAAACAAAATACTATCTTTTCTATACCTGTTTTTAAGCCTTTTCTTCCTGGGAGAATCCTCATCCGATGATTTCCTGCCTCTCCCCTTGGGTCCACGCTTCTCCCTCAGTCCCCGACCTTCACCCTCTGAAGCAGATATTCACAGATGTGCACATGGAAGTTAGTGCACATGGAAGTTAGTTACATGTCGTAAATGTGCTGTTGATGTGCTTTCCCACCGACAGTCTCCCTGCTTACTCTTTAACCCTCTTCCTTCTGGACTGTCATAGCCGCTCACTTCCAGCTTCTCCTTCAGCTCATTCTCAAATCGGGCCAGGTCTGCATCCAGCCTGCGGATATGCTTGTCCACCTATGACATGCAAACAATTAGATTGGTCAATAGATAATGCAAAACCAATAGTGACAGTATGACACTAGTTTGTACTCAAATGACAGGTTTGGCGCACTATACAACCAATAGTGAAAGTATTGACATCTTTATGTACTCATGACAGTGTTGGAGCACTGACCATTTCATATGTCTGCATGGCAAGCTGCACTTTGTCATCGCTGAACTCTTTGCACTTGCAGTAAGCACTCTGGATCTTCTGCAGGTGCACAACCCTCTGTTCCGTAGCCAAGTTCCGTACACTTGAGATGTACTCCTCTGCCAGCTTGTCGATCTCTCCTTTTTTCTCTACACATTTGCAGGACAATTTAATTACTGGAAAAGGAATTATGCTGAACAATATAATAGTGATGTGCATGAAACCATGTAGTAAATCAGGTGATCAAAACTAATACAATTTGTAATGTATTTTTGTGTAGCTTAACTGATGCCAATCTCATGTTTTGTACCTTCAGTTCTATTGTCCAGGTCCCGCATCAGTGAAAAGTTCCTCTGTAGTTCACAGGGCAGATTCTCAATACCTAGAGGAATACATCATGATTGTTAAAACGCAGTCATCAGTAACTACAATATTTCATCCTCAGAACAAGATAGGACTTGATGGTAACACACAGCTGACAGCTCATGGTTCATGTTCACTTTTCTACAATGAATACACTGCAGTCTGATGCCGATACTAGATAACAGGTGGCCACATCCAAAATGGATCATGTTAGCCAGGTAGCTGGCTCACAACAGCTGTACGAGCAAAATAACTTCAACCTAAATGTTTTCCCCCATGGAAAACAAGGTTGTCACTAGTAACCACAGACACACTATATATATATATATATAAATAATTGGTTACGTCGTAACAATGAATGAAAACATTAGTCTTTATTTAAAGTTAGGATTAGGCATGTTAAAAGTGTGGTTAAGGTTAATTTTAAAATCAGAAGAGAAATAGGCAGGGTTTAGCCATAATTATTATGACTGTAGTAACTTGTGACTCTTGTTTTCCGGTAGAGGATAGCTACATATTATCTTCCACTCCCTTAAGAAATTTGGCTTCGGGGATTTTTTCTGTAAGGCTATTAAGACTCTATACGAATGATAACAGCTCTATCAAACTGAAACATGACACCTCACCGAGATTTGATTTAGAGAGCGAAATAAGGTGAGGTTGTCCTATCTCACTGTATCTATTTTTATTAATCACCCAGCTTCTTACAAATTCTTTAAATAATAGTCCTGTACAAGGCATTTCCATAGCTGGTAAACAAATTATTATAAGCCAGCTGGCTGACGATACTACAATTTTTCCTGAAAGACACTAGTTAGATTCCCATATCGATAAATGTGATAGAATCCTTTTCCAAAGCATCTGGTCTATATCTTAACATTAATACATGGCTGTCAAAGATTGTGTGACACCCTCATATTATGGTATTCCAGTGAAAGAAGAACTTACATATTTAGGCATAACTAAGGATCAGAAGTCTAGAGGCTTACTAAATTGTAGCCCTCAAATTAATTATTTTTATTTTTATTTTTTTTAAACAACTAGAAGCTAAATCAATGGCTACATAGGGACTTATCATTAAAAGGAAGAGTCCTAATAACCAAGGCTGAAGGTCTAGACTAACATATGCCGCTCTATCTTTATGGTAAAATAAGCAGAGAGAAAGTTGAAAAGCATTTGGTCTGTGGAGAAACCGTACCCATTTCATTAGGAAAAAACTGATACAATGGAACACTTGTGGGCTGAAATTTAAAGAATACTTTTAAGATCAATTGGATAAAACAATTCCAAAGAAGACCCACTTCTATGTGGAACTTTACTCCTCATCATGTCTTCTCTACTTTTGGTGGCCTTAATGTTGGTTTGCAATAATAATATTGACAAAGTTCCAGTGAAACTCTGCTTTTCATCAGGTTCTCGTCATAGTCCTTAATTTATCAGCATAATTTTTCTCCAGATATTATATGGAATAGTCGGGACATACGGTATAAAAATACTTCTTTGTTATAAGAATATTGGTTCCGAAATATCCTATTGGTGAGTCAACTTGTTAATGAAGAGGGTCTTTTACTTAATTCTAAGGAATTTTTATCACTTTACAAGATCCCTGTAACACCTAAAGATTTTGCAATTGTTTTAGAAGCCATTCCCTCAGGTGTTGCT
This sequence comes from Oncorhynchus masou masou, assembly GCF_036934945.1. Classification (NCBI taxonomy): domain Eukaryota; kingdom Metazoa; phylum Chordata; class Actinopteri; order Salmoniformes; family Salmonidae; genus Oncorhynchus; species Oncorhynchus masou. Next base: position 83,815,640 of record NC_088235.1, on the reverse strand, counting down.
TTATTATTCTGGAACGTGTCAAGAACCTCAGAACATACCTAACCCGATTGACTCATTAGTAGGAAAGATTTGTTTTTCTTTTAGTCCATTCAACAACAATAGAGCTATACAAGCCTTGTGGCAACAGGATGTTGTATCTATACATTATTGGATTGGTTTTACTGATAATGTCTGTTGGGAAAAAGTTTAGATGTTGCCACACACATAAAAAGTATTCATAAAAATTCTTGCCAACCACTATATTAAGATGTAATTTTTTTTAACAAAAAATAAAATCCTAACTTTTGTAATGACCACCCAGAAACAGTGCTGCATCTTGTTTGACATTGTATTCATGTAAATGGATCTGTGGCAAGACATCAGTAGATTTATATTTGAACACATTTATGAAGATGTTACACTATTATGGAGAGATATGCTGCTTCGATGATTCTTTACTTATGATAGAAATAAGTTGAAACAATTTTATTGAATTAATTTCATTATTCTTTAGACCAAATTTTATATTTCAAATTTACAAAAAAAAAAAAAAATACCTTGAAAAAAGAAATGTAACTATATTTTAAGACTGTCAACAACAAAAAAATGTTAGAATTATTAATGTGTATATTCCCCTTAAGGTCCTTGTGTAATGTGATATTGTATCCCCTAGCCCAAATGTTCATTAATAAATAAATAAATAAATGTATTTTTGTATTGATTTGTTAATTAAACATTTTTATAAATACGATTATTTTGGCGGATGTGGAACTGGAATTTGGTTATACTTTGTGCTCGTGACGCACTTTGAAATCAAACATTCCGCCCTGTGTACACCTGACTCGCCGTAGAAAAAAAGCGCCGCTCCCGTTCCCCGCCAACTTGCCAAAGTTACATTGAGGAAAGTGCTCCCTGTTCAGGGAAGTTGACAATCATTATTCGGAACGTGGCTATAACAAACGAACTAGTACTATCAACCGCATTTTATGATACTGGCATGCACCACAGATTAATGTACAGGCTGCCGTTTAGTAACTAGCCAGAACATAATCTATTACTGGTTTACTGCTACAAAATAAACCAAGACAGCGGAAAAATATACCCTCAGTGCGCTAGCTAACATTAGTTCTCTAAAGAGCGATGAAATGCTATAAATAGAATTTAACGTACAGCTTCAATAACATAGTTACTAGAAAACAACAATAACAGTAAATTAACTAGTTAGTAATGCCGATAATTTGTAATCTCGCTAACGACACAACATGTGTCTTGCTTGCTAGCTCGCCAAGCTATCTAACGTTAGTTTAGAAGTTCGAGACTGAAAAACAAACACGATTGAAAATGTAGCCAATTAACACAACTGTTCACATTAAGTTAGCTAGATACTCACTGTCGAGGTAATGTTCCAGGTATATTGCCGTCGCCATCTTTTCAATTGTATTTTACAGGACAAGATAGTAAACTTCTCTTTTTTTTTGCCAACTAGCTTAGCCGGATGCTAGATACGTTTCTAATTCATGACGTCCTCAATTTTCATTGGCTTAAAATACAGGTTTGAATATGTTCTTCTGATTGGATAACTTTAAGGTGTGGCTCCTACATATTTTTATACGCTTCAAACAGTAAAGATCATACCCACATTATTATTGTAACATTACGAATAACTACTAATATCACTATTTGTCTTAAATAAAAGTAATTTTGCTTTTCACAAGCTCAGAACGCCGTGAGGAGTACATTTAGTAAATATTGAACTTTTTTTTAATCGACTTAAAAAAAAAATGTATACATGTCTGGTTTGATTACAAATATGGTGGTCGTCAAAGTTACACGAGATGTTAAATCAGTTTGTTTGTCTTGTGCTAGCTAATGTGTTTGCGTTTAAGTGATACAGCTAGGGTTGCCATGTCCGCGGTTTTCCCGAAATTGGGCTACTTTGAAAACATTGTTGCACTGCGCCCGCCATGACATTTCTCTTAAAAAATATACAAATATTTCACTGTGACATGCTGTTGCCGAGTGAGTAGTGGGGTGAGCGTTAAGAACACTGCAGGAGGCAATTTAGTCCAGCATTGGCTGAGTCAGGTGAATGAGGGAGACTGATCATCAGCACGTCGTCACAGCTCTTTACCACAGATAGAAAGAACAATGAGACAGATATTTCACCGAATGTATAAATGTGAAGCATCCGCTTGGCGTTTCCACTGGCACACTGGCCGGGAACAAATTAATCATAGTGCGCAAGAGCCAAGCACGAGCAAGCGAGATTCTATTGGCGCGGTCTAGCATTATTTGCATATTTTTTGTTAAAGAACGCCTCTACTCTGCGTGTGCAATAACTCAATTCGCCCTTGCGCTTGCGCTCATTCTACACAACACAATATTTTTTTAACTTTTGCAAACTGGTATAGTCTACAAACCTTACAGTCCACTCTGTTCATAACATATTTTAGTTTTGGGAACAGAAATCTAATGAAATCAAATATTGAATCGATGAGAACATTTGCACAATGTCGGCCAAAACCCATCTCGTTCAATTTTCTCCCACTGACACGCTTTTTAAAACTACAATTCCCATCATTCTAATTAAGGACCGGTCAATTTATTGATTATGCAACCACCATATAAAAACCACAGAAGAAGAATGATATTAATTATTACATTCAAAACGAGGCAGTTAGCTAAATTTGTCGTCTCAGGGCTTTGAAAACAGCGTTCCACAATTAGTATTTTAGATACAAGTATGGAATGTGTAACGTAAACTCACCCCATTCCGTACAAATGTGCGCAACTGCGACATTCAAACGAGGCTGCAAAGAAAACTAATGGGACTGTGTTGACTTAAAATCTGGGGTGTGAACAACGTTTCTATTTAAGCGTTGATCGTCATGGTAATGGCTCTATAGTATTGGAGAAAAGTTTAAAAAAACTGACCCTCCGTTACATCGTGACGTGTCATGCCGTAACGTACAGCACGCATAAAGCAACTATTCCTGTCTTACAATCGCTCTCCACCAGGTGTAGCACTTCTCTCATCGTTTAAAAACAAGAAATGGACAGTAAGGGGGATACCTAGTTATTTTTTGCGTCATCACTGTAAGCGACCGTCACTCTCAAAGTCGCTGTTTACCTCTAAGATCACTTTAGCACCGCCCTAAAAACCCGATTCAAATTCTACACAAACCTTCAAATAGGTATGTAATGACACATTATATAAACTCTTTATATTGTTTTATTTACATTTTAGAGGCGATAAATTGGACAGATCGAGTGAAAAAAAGGCGTTTTCCCACACATCTCCTCTCAACCACGCATTAGTTTCGCTTCCCCACCCGCCATTTTTAAAAAGACCCGAAGGAGCTCATTGCCTTCTTCAATCATGCAGAAACGGGCAGCGTGGAGGTCTCGGCATGAATTCTGTTGGAAAGGGGAGAAATTGTGCTTTACATCGGTATTGACATTACAGTTGATCTGGAAGTATTACATTTTTTGGGCGCTAAAATAAGGTCAATTGTACGGACCAAGGCGATGTACAAAAGTGAGTGAGTTTACGTTAGTCATATTATAATCTCCAGAAATATTGTCAGCACAAACTTCAAAGTAACGTTATAGTTTTAATGACCAAAGGGTCAAATGCCAACGTAAATAGGTCCGCTAGCTAGGTAACGTTACAGACAGTACTAATTTAGCTAGTTAGCATACCCGACACTGTCAACAATGAGTTTAGATAAATATATTAAACTTCCTCTCTGGTGTAGGCGGTGTGTGTTGTGATTAAGCAATAAGGCACAAGGGGATGTGGTATATACTCCGCGTTGCGTCGTGCGTAAGAACAGCTCTTAGCTGTGGTATATTGACGTTATACCACAAATCCCCGAGGTGCCTTATTGCTATTATAAACTGGTTACCAACATAATTAGAGCAGTACAAATACATGTTTTGTCATACCTGTGGTGTACGGTTTGATATACCACGGCTGTCAGCCAATCAGTATTCAAGGCTCGACCCACCCAGTTTATAATTGAAGATATAGAACTGATATAAACTACAATTCCCATCATTCTAATTAAGGACCAGTCGATTTATTGATTAAATTAGCTCCAGTAGCTAACTAGATAGGGATCAGTGATGGTTTAGGAAGGCAAATTTAGCTAAATGGATTTCGCTATATGCAGTAAGCATTTTTTTTCTATGTATTCTATTTTCAGTGTGACCTAAGGATGTCGATTGTGAAAAGTGGCTTCCTTCATCGGCAGAGTAAGTGGAGCTGTACAGCACACAAATGTCAATAACCTGTTAGCCATGCATCATGCTTGTCATGTTTCCAACTACCAATGTAACAGGTACTAGGTGTGGTCAAGAATACGTTTCTTTAGTTGAATGTTTCTTCCTGATACTTCACTGAATTTCCTCATGGAGTTTTTCCATATCACGATGACCTCATTGCTCTTTGACTTTGGGGCTTAGACCTGTTTTTGCACTAAGTGCTACAATATTTTAATACAATTGATGCAGGCACTATTCTGCGGCGGTGGAAGAGAAACTGGTTTGACCTGTGGTCTGATGGGTGGCTGGTATTCTTTGATGACCAGCACCGGCGAGATATGGAGGATGGGATCCACATGAGAGTGGACAGCATTAACATTCGCAGTGCAACTGCATGTCAAGGTACTTGACTACATCTGTTATACTTTTCTATCCTCTCAACTAGACCTAGGATAGTTTTTCTGCACCAACCCATCAATCACCTGTTCCATTCACATTTTCATTGTCAATAGATCTGAACCCACCAGAGGGCAGGAGTCAAAATGCCCTGCTCCAGATAGTCTGCAGAGACGGACGGGTCATCAGCATTTGTGGAGACAGTGCAGATGATGTTTTGTAAGACAGCTCTCCCATTGTAATCAATATTACTCTGGTTAGTTGTGTCTATATTGGATAGCCTGCTGATAAGTCATGTCAATTCTTGTTTTCCCATTGTTGTTTCAGTGCATGGACCATGGCTCTCCAGGATGCCAGAGTCAGCTCTGTGAGTTTCTACTGATCTGCCAAGACCCTCAGCCTTCATATCCCAGTGTTCTTATTGACCGTGTTAGATTAGTTAATAGATTAGTATATTTTTTTTATTCACATTCAAAACATTCCATAGAGATTATCTATATTTTAGGTGGTCGCTCATCCTCAGATTGGCTTTGTGCAGAAGATTGTTGCTTCTGCCTCTCCTCTGTATTCTGAATAAGTACATGTAAGCCTGCTGCCTATCCTTTACATTTGTGAATATACTTTGAGCAGTCAGTGTGGCACAGTGTCTTATGCTATTTCACTTGGAATTCTGTCTTGACATTTACACTGAACAAAAATATGAACGCAACATACAACAATTTCAAAGATTTTACTGAGTTACAGTTCATATAAGGAAATCTGTCAATTGAAATACATTCATTAGGCCCTGATCTATAGATTTCACATGACTGGGAATACAGATATGCATCTGTTGGTCACAGATACCTTTAAAAATGTAGGGGTGTGGATCAGAAAACCAGTCAGCATCTCGTGGGATCACCATTTGCCTCATTCAGCGTGACACATCTCCTTAGCATAAAGTTGATCAGGCTGTTGATTGGCCTGTGGAATGTTGTCCTACTCCTCTTAATGGCTGTGCAAAGTTCCTGGATATTGGCGGGAACTGAAACACGCTGTCGTACATGTCGATCCAGAGCATCCTAAACATGCTCAATGGATGACATGTCTGGTGAATGTATATAGGCCATGGAAGAACTAGGGCATTTTCAGCTTCCAGAAATTGTATACAGATCCTTGCGACATGGGGCCATGCATTATGCTGAAACATGAGGTGATGACGGCAGATGAAAGGCACGACAATGGGCCTCAGGATCTCTTCACGGTATCTCTGTGCATTGAAATGGCCATCGATGAAATAAAATTGTGGTGTTTATCCGTAGCTTATGCCTGCCCATACCATAACCCCACCTCCACCATGGGGCCCTCTGTTCACATCAGCAAACCGCTCGCCCACATGATGCCATAGATGCTATCTGCCATCTGCCCGGTACAGTTGAAACCGGGGTAAATCCATGAAGAGCACACTTCTCCAGCGTGCCAGTGGCCATTGACGGTGAGCATTTTCCCACTGAAATCGGTTACGACGCAAAACTGCAGTCAGGTCAAGGCCCTGGTGAGGACGACAATCACGCAGATGAGCTTTCCTGAGATGGTTTCTGCTAGTTTGTGCAGGAATTCTTCGGTTGTGCAAACCCACAGTTTCATCAACTGTCTGGGGGACTGGTCTCCGATGATCCCGCAGGTGAAGAAGCCGGATGTGGAGGTCCTGGGGTTGTGTGGTTACACATGGTCTGGGGTTGTTGGACGTTTTGCCAAATTTTCTAAAACGACATGCTAGAAAAATTAACATTAAATACTCTGGTGGACATTCCTGCAGTCAGCATGCCAATTGCACACTCCCTCAACTTCAGACATCTGTTTCATTGTATTGTGTGACTCAACTGCACATTTTAAAGTGGCCTTTTGTCCCCAGCACAAGGTGCACCTGTGTAATGACCATGCTGTTTAATCAGCCTCTTAATATGCTACACCTGTCAGGTTATCTTGGCAAAGGAGAAATGCTCACTAACGGGGATGTAAACACATTTCTGCTCAATTTGAGCAAAATAATAATTTTGTGCATTTCGAAAATTTCTGGGTTCTTTTATTTCTGCTCATGAAACAGGACAAACACTTGTTGCGTTTAAAAAAAAATGTTCAGTGTACTTACATTGATTTAGTGAAACCATTGTAAATCCTTAGTTTATAATACATCTATATAACATGGTGTTTGTTATATATTGTGCTTTAGGATACATGCTCTCTAGTTAGGGTGGTGGTGGTGGTACTCTCCCATAGTGACAGGTAATTTCTGCCTTTCCAATAGGTTTATGTCCCGGACACTTATGGAGGCTATGCCCCAGCTCCTCCTCATGGCACACAGATCATTTATTCAGCAGATGGGCAGCCTAATGCGGTTGTATACCCCTATCAGTACCAAGGTACGCACTGGGTGAATGCCCACTTTTAAGTCTGCAAGGTTACATTGATAATTACATTGATTTAAATGTTTATTCATTCTTTTAATGGGATGTTATCTTTCAATTACTATTTTAGCAATATAGAAGTTTTCACCATTCTAACCGCAGTTCATATTTCCCACCATGGTTTGTAGGAGCATATCCTATGAGGGATCCACAAGGAATGGACCAGGTTATTGTTCACGAGCGTCAACGTGATGATGGAGGAGACGTGGCTCTCAGTATGCTCGCTGGAGCTGTGACTGGATTGGCTATTGGGTCTCTGTTTGTCTTCTAGTGTCTTCATTGGAACAGTTTACAACAATACCTATCCCTAACTGACACGCACCATTCCCACATTTTTGCAGCACTGCAGCTGCATTTCTGTAGCCATGTGACCGAGATGGAGGAGTTACATGTATGTGATGGTTGGGCTATGTTCACCTATGAGGTTTGATTGTGATGTGCCTGTAAATGACTCCTTTTGTGCCCTTACCAAAGCTTTTGATGTATATTGACACTGTAGCGCTTTCTATTAGGCACAGTAGCTATTTTGCAGCTTGCCTTTTTTTGTTTGAAGAAACACAAATTATGTGATATTTTATGCACATCTGAAGAAAAGGTTTTGATATATTTAAACTTATTTTTATCCTTTTCAGGTCTCGCAAATGTAAATTCTTCTAACTGATGCCTCGTATAGTAGAGTGGTCATTAAGAGTGGGACTAGAGTTTTATTGGAAGATGCCTGAGCTTGTAAATTCCTGATTCTTCACTTTACACATCTGTCTTAAATCCAATGTCCTTTTGAGGCTTTTCACTCATTTTTCATCTACTTTGCATTTGAGATTTCACTTGCCTTTATTTGGTTATTGTCATTCCTTGAACATGGAAGGATATTGGATATTTTTGGAAGTGATTCTAGGATTATTGCTTGGTTTTAATATTACTTCATTGTCAGCTGTTGAACCATGTCTTTTGTTTTATCTCACCTCATGTGAGAGGTGAGGAGGAGATGCATGTGTAAACTAGAGTATGCACAAACATCCAGGCTAATCTTACATTTAAAGCTGCTACAACAGAGAACTGAATGATATTCCTTGACATTTCAATTGTTTTGACTTTACGCCACTCCTAAAATTATTTTTAAATATGTCTATTTTTCATGTTAATGATATTTATGGATATTTATTGAGTCATTACATTATGTGCTCTTTGTTTAACTGGATATGTTAATTAGTTAACATGTGAGTGGCCTCTATTTGTCGCTGAACACATCAGCCACTGGTTTTTCACCTTTTATATTCAATTATGTAACTCTTACACCACCTTGTACAGACATTTGGAATACTAGATTGTTTCCTTTTTAGACATGAACGTTGTATACAATAATTGATAACAGATTATATTTATTTGATATCAAATGAAGTAGAGCTTTATGGGGCAAACTGCTTTCATGTAATCACAAAACCATTATACCTTACATTTCAAATGGAAAACATTTTGTTATGCAGAATTAATGCAGTGTTTATTGCTCTTTAGCGATTGTATGACATTTTAACAATTTACTTAATAAATTATTAAATCCACATGAATTCATTATGGAAACTATTTGTGAATCCTAGCACCGTCTGAGTTTCACCTTGGCTCAATGATGTCACATGGTGTTTGAAAAAGGAATCACTTTTAACCAATGATATGCTCTTAACATAGTCCAGAGCAAATTAATAACAGTGCCAGTTAGTATGAAATGTAGACTACTTCATACACACATTCCATAGATTATTTACACATTTTGGCATGACAGTGCCTTGTATGTTGAGATAAGCGGTTTGTCCAGAGACCCAACACCGTTCCCTGGTATTTCGCACCACTGTTAATATCAGAATATTACTCTCTTATGCATTGTGGTCACATCCCAGTGTTTTGTGAATGACACGCTATATCAGGGGTGTCAAATCAGGGTGGGACACATTGTCTCCAATGACGTCTGGAGGTACGCATTGAAAAGTGATGTATTTCCTTGCCATCAAAATTTACAAATAAATGGTCGTCTTGCCATAATTTTCACATTTTCAATGCTCTCTGACTGTCCAGCTTTCATTTTGGTGATTAGAAGGTCAGCATCCCGGAGTTGCCTCTTCACTGTTGACGTTGGTGTTTTGTGGGTACTATTTAATGAAGCTGCCAGTTGAAGACTTGTGAGGCGTCTGTTTCTCAAACTTGACACTAATGTACTTGTCCTCTTGCTCAGTTGTGCATCGGGGCCTCCCACTCCTCTTTCTATTCTGGTTTGAGCCAGTTTGCACTGTTCTGTGAAGGGAATAGTACACAGAGTTGTACGAGATCTTCAGTTTCTTGGCAATTTCTTGCATGGAATAGCCTTAATTTATCAGAACATGAATAGACTGACGAGTTTCAGAAGAAAGTTCTTTGTTTCTGGCCATTATGAGCCTGTAATTGAACCCACAAATGCTGATGCTCCAGATACTCAACTAGTCTAAAGGCCAGTTTTATTGCTTCTTTAATCAGACAACAGTTTTCAGCTGTGCTAACATAATTGCAAAAGGGTTTTCTAATGATCAATTAGCCTTTTAAAATGATAAACTTGGATTAGCTAACACAACGTGCCATTGGAACACAGGAGTGATGGTTGCTGACAATGGGCCTCTGTACACCTATGTAGGTATTCCATTTAAAGAATCTGCCGTTTCCAGCTACAATAGTCATTTACAACATTAACAATGTCGACACTGTATTTCTGAGCAATTTGATGTTATTTTAAATGGACAAAAAGTGCTTTTCTTTCAAAAACAAGAACATTGAAAAGTGACCCTAAACTTTTGAACGGTAGTGTATTGAAATATACAACCATCCAAAGATGTGTAAAGTAAAACCAAACAGCAGTAATTTCAATAAGTAATATTTTTATTTACATATACACCAAGATTAGAACACAACTGGATACCTCTGGAACATCCCAGAAAAAAACCTGAATATATATTTCTAAGGAAACCCCACAGCCATAGATGTTAACAGTATTTCCAAAAGAAAACATAATGACCATTCTTTTATGAAGAAAAACCCCTCCCTTCTCAGCATTGTTCAACGCTACACTAATCTCATCCCAGTGACCAGACAATATTTGTGAACAGCTCAAATGAGAATGAATGACTATACTGTACATTGAGATTTATAGCATTTTTTGTGTTTTTAAGTCAGAGGTTATAGAAAGAACTGTATACAATCATAAGTAAGTAACTGTCTGAATATGTGTCTCTTTCATAGGGTGTCTGAAGTTTCATCGGCTTTAGTAGTAAGTGAAAGAGGATATACATTGATTCTCTTTCAAGGCACAACTTGTACAAAACATTTGAAGTGGGCAAAAATGTATGAAGTACAATTGAAGGGGTACAGGTTAAAAAAAATGACCAAACATTATTGCACACTCAATTACTGATTCATCTTTCAGATCAATCATTGGGTTTTATTTCATTATAACATAGCCCCACCCACCCATCCCCAAAGTACTTTTACTTGCTGTTGAACAGCAAGGAACTCAGACTAACGCCTTCTTTCAAAAACAGCCTACAGCAAAATGTAGTACAAATATTGTACAAAAAAAGACAATGAAAGGAAGTTGAAATCAAATTAAAGTTGCTGATATTTAATCATGATATGGTCCGCCTCAATGAGTGCTACTCCACCAACACAGAGTGAACGTTAGACTTAGCCCTTCTTGGATACAACATGAATAAATAAATAAAAACTTAACTAGGTCCTAGTTAAAGTTCATGTTTAACTAGGTCCTAGTCAAATAAACTAACTAGGTCCTAACACAATACAGTACAACAAAACCTGCAATCCTAATCTATCTGGTCAAGTCATAGATGTACTTCAAGGAGTAAAGGCCTTTTGGAGGAGTTGCTGTAATGCACCATGACATGCATTGTTAGTTTGATGCCATCAAGGCAAAAACAGACACTTTAGTGTTTTAAAGCATAAACTATGAATACATTGCTTGAATCCATATTCTTTGAGACCATCACCATCTTAAACATTAGTCAACCTTTTCTGGCTTCGTAAATAAAAGAAAAAAGTAATGTACTATGGGTATGTATTAGCAGAATAAGCAAACAAATCAACATACATGAAACCCCTTTGTAACTTGGAGAGAAAGTAGAGTAGTAAATACAAGCCTGAGGAAAAGGACAAGAGAAAGGAAAGTTGGGTTTGCATTATCTGGTTGAGTGTTAGCCTTCCTGACCAAAGTCCTCTGTGAACTTCTTGAGTTTATCCAAGTCCTGCTCGTTCACGGTTGGCTTGGTGTTGTGCAGTGACCTCAGCATATCAGCCTGTAAACAGCACATCACAAAGGTCAATTAGTAGGGCTGGGACGATACCAGTATCTCAATATTTTTGCAAAAATGAAAATGCGAAGCAGATCAAACAATCTTTGTTTAGATATTAAAAACCTGCTGTATGTAAAATATAGTGTGATATAGCTTGGAACATAACTAAAATGTGACTGGATGACAACATAATGATGTTTGTTCCCAACATTAGGGCTGTTTTCCCCCAAAAGAAGTTACATCCGCCTCATGTTTTGTTTCCTTGCCACGATACAAACGAGAATCGCAACACAGGTATCATCCCAGTCCAATCAGTTAGCATCCCATACATGTTCCCTTATACTCAAAAAAATATATGTTTTTGGGGTTCTTCTCACCATGCAAACAACAGGCTCCATGAGTTTCTCCCCATTAACATCCATCCAGGTCATCTCTATGGCATCTGGATCTCCTGGTGAGCATGGGGTCAGGAGATCATCTACCACGAGGTTGGGATGGTTCCATGACGATCCTTGGACCTGGGTGTATGCAGGAGAAGACATGGACGGAACTGGATTTGTGATTACTGACGTTTCATTGACAGAGCATTCAATGCTTCCTTCAAAACTATTAGATGCTGAAAATTAAATCAATTAAGATTTGCTGCACCTAGGTGAGCCCCGCCTCTGTTGAATGTCACTTACCCGTTTGAAGTGAGTGGCCGACTGCACTTTCCTGACTGGCTGCATGAGGGCGTCCCTCACGATGACGCTGATGTCAGCTCCAGAGTAGCCTTCTGTCTTCTTACCAAGAGTCACATAGTCTGATTCAATGAGCTCACTGGGGGTGGAGCCTAGATGTAGCTTGAACATGAAGGAGCGGGCGTGCTCCTCAGGCAGAGGGATGTAGATCCGCTTCTCAAACCTGAGGCACAGAAACACGACAGTTGTGATATCTGATACGGGAATGACATATGGTGATGCAGCAAGTGACAGGAGGGAATCTCATTCTTTAGTTCTAATCTTTAACAATCTGTCTAACAAGAGTCAATGGGTAAATATCCAAGGAATAATACATCTTTACAATAAGATAAAGGACTTGAGATCATCAAAAGATAAATATACACAGACCTTCTCCTAATAGCAGAGTCCAATGTCCAGGGGATGTTTGTGGCTCCTAGAACCAGGACTCCATCATTGTCATTTCCAACACCTGGGAGAAGAGAGAGAAAATGCTTTAAAATAGACAGCTGGTCCAGTCAAATGGAAAGATTGTGTAGTTTAGTTGTTTTGGTGATACCTTAGAAAGAAAAAGGTTCAGTGCTAAACGACACAGTGGACGAAGCAGTTGTGTCACTACTCAAGGTACAAGGTAAATAGAATCTGAGGCCAAGCTTTGCGTAAACTCTCACCCTGCATCTGTACCAGGAACTCAGTCTTGATGCGGCGGGCTGCTTCACTCTCGTTCTCACTCCTGGAGCCACACAGAGAGTCTATCTCATCAATGAAGATGATGGAGGGCTTGTTCTCCCTGGCTAGGCTAAACAGATTCTTCACCAACCTGATGACAGAAAGAGTGGCGGCAAGTAAATAGGAGACCAATGGATGGTGTAGGAGAAGAATGAAGAGGAGGATAGAGATGGGTATGTATGAGCAATATCCTTCAAATACTATTTTGATTTGATTGCATAAGCCCATCCTCTTTGCCCCATCACTCACTTTTCACTTTCCCCCAGCCACTTAGACACCAGGTCAGATGAGGAGATAGAGAAGAAGGTGGAGTTGTTGGCTTCTGTGGCCACAGCCTTGGCCAGGTAAGACTTCCCTGTACCAGGAGGGCCAAAGAGCAAGATCCCTCTCCATGGAGTCCGCTTTCCTGGACACCAAAGACAAACATACTCATGTATTCTTTAATTCCATGACTTCTATAGTTAATACTATCCAAGACTAAAACTATTTACTCTTCAGATGCATTGCTGCAAGTCACAATACAAGCATTATTATCTAGAATGTTATGTGTTGATTGAATTACATAATCCATACCTGTGAAGAGGTGAGGAAATTTGATGGGCAAGATGACAGCTTCTTTAAGGGCCTCTTTTGCACCCTCAAGCCCAGCTACGTCACTCCACTTGATGTTTGGCTTTTCCATGACGATGGCACCTGTATGACATATAGTAGATAGATAGAAGTGGGTGAAATGTAGTACGACGTATATACATTTTTTTCATACAAATCAAATGCAGATTCAGTGTCAAAAGGCAACATCAAAGCTTGTATGAGCCTCACAAAAAATGGTGAAACAGGATGTAGCTGATGCTATAACTCACCCGAGAGTTGATTTTGGAACTTCTTTTTCTCTGGGTCACCTTCACCTTCATCACTCTCATTCCTGCAAAAGAAAAAGAAAAGTCGTTTTGACCTCACTGTACTGATAAGGAGGCCACACAAAAATTATATAAACAGTCCAAAAGAATAAAGAATCAGAACCAAATGAAGGATTGGTGAAGATTATAACGCATCTCAGGATTCATTATGCTCACTTAGGGCTGTTGTGGTGACCATAGTACCGCCACATTGGCAATCATGAGTCATGACCGCAGTAAATCTCCTTTTATGACTCTGCACATTGTTTGGTAGTACTCAACTTGCTAACTACACCATATATACAACATTAGTGGATTTGGCTATTTGGACCACACCCGTTGCTGACAGGTATATCAAATCGAGCACACCGCCATGCAATCTACATAGACAAACATTGGCAGTAGAATGGCCTTACTGAAGAGCTCAATGACTATCAACGTGGCACCGTCATAGGATGCCACCTTTCCAACAAGCTAGATTGTCAATTTCTGCCCTGCTAGAGCTGCCCCGCTCAACTGTAAGTGCTGTTATTGTGAAGTGGAAACGTCTAAGACCAACAACACCTCAGCCGTGAAGTGGTAGGCCACACAAGCTCATACAATGGGAACGCCGAGTGATGAAGCGTTTAACGCGTAAAAATCGCATGTCCTCGGTTGCAAACACTCACTACCGAGTTCCCAAAAAAATATCAGCACAATAACTGTTCGTCAGGAGCTTCATGAAATGGGCTTCCATGGCCACACACAAGCCTATGACCACCATGCGCAATGCCAAGCGTCGGCTGGAGTGGTGTAAAGCTCGCCGCCATTGGACTCTGGAGCAGTGGAAACGCATTCTCTGGAGTGATGAATCATGCTTCACCATCTGGCAGTCCGACAGATGAATCTGGGTTTGGCGGACGCCAAGAGAACACTACCTGCCCCAATACTTAGTGCCAACTTTAAAGTTTGGTGTAGGAGGAATAATGGTCTGGGGTTGTTTTTCATGGTTCGGGCTAGGTCCCTTAGTTCCAGTTGAGGGAAATCTTAATGCTACAGTATACAATGACATTCTAGACGATTCTGTGCAGTTTGGGGAAGGCCCTTTCCTGTTTCAGCATGACAATGCCTCTGTGCACAAAGCGAGGTCCATACAGAAATGGTTTGTCAAAATCAGTGTGGAAGAACTTGACTGGCCTGCAGAGCCCTGACCTCAACCCCATCGAACACCTTCGGGATGAATTGGTACGCCGACTGCGCGCGAGGCCTAATCACCCAACATTAGTGTCCGATCTGGCTGAATGGAAGCAAGTCCCCGCAACAATTTTCCAACATCTAGTAGAAACCCTTCCCAGAAGAGTAGAGGCTGTTATAGTAGCAAATTAATGCCCATGATTTTGGAATGAGATGTTCGACAAGCAGGTGTCCACATACTTCAAACAGGGGTTGATGCGTGGAGTGAAATAAGTGGTCTCTTATTTCCCAGCTGCTCATATCAAGCACATGCTCCATTATAAAACCAAAGTGGCCTACAAAACGAACCGTTGGGAAAGCGTGCGGCCTATGTTCACCATGTCTTTTTTCCCTTTTTCTGCCCATTTGAAAATGTGCCATTCTAAATCAAAACTAGTTTTACATATTAGTAAAGACAAGATTACATTTTAGGCCAGTAGACCAACTCATATTCTGTTCTTCTGAAATACATTTACTTCATATCATATTGTTTCTTTAAACCTGACTAAAATAAAGAATGGATTTATTGTATATTAAGTTGATTTATTATACTTTTTTTTAAAGTAGATGTTACAAAAGCACACATCTGTGGCTTGTATGCATGGAGGCCTGGAAATGCTAATCCTATGTTAATTAACGGCCAATTACCGTGAGACCGGCAGACTTTTGCACGACAATAACTGGCTGACATAATTTCATGACCACCACAGCCCTATTCACCCTTTGTCATCAGACCCAGACTCTTTGACAGGCTTGGCTGGAGGAGCCTTCTCCTTCTTCTTAAGGTATTCCTTCAGCTTCTCTGCTCGGTCCAGGTACTCTGCACACTTTGCCCTGATGCTTTGCTTGGCCTTGTCTCCCTGGGCCTCATCTATAGGAAAAGGAAATGGACCACAGGTTGTCACATCACATTATGCCCCAAGTCACCTCACACGTCGGGCATTTAATGTGAAAGTGAAAAAACTTTTAAAACAGTTTCTTTAAGAAATTATTTATGTTTACCCAGAGGTCCTCCTGTGGTCATTCCAAGTTCATTCCAAACTTTAAGATCAAAGGTGAACACATACACTCACCGGCCAATTTATTAGGTTCACCACCCTATTCACAAAAATGGTTTGCTCCTACAGAGAGTGATTGTCGTGGCTTTCTATATAAAGCAGGCAGACACGCATTGAGGCATTCAGTTAGTTTGATTGAACGTTAGAATGGACAAAACTGGGCCTCCAGGTGGCACAGTGCTAGCTGTGCCACCAGAGACTCTGGGTTCCCGCCCAGGCTCTGTCACAGCTGGCCGCGACCGGGAGGTTCGTGGGGCGACGCACAATTGGCCTAGCGTCGTCCGGGTTAGGGAGGGTTTGGCCGGCAGGGATATCCTTGTCTCATCACGCACTAGCGACTCCTGTGGCGGGCCATGCGCAGTGCGCGCTAACCAGGTCGCCAGGTGCACGATGCTTCCTCCGACACATAGGTGCGGCTGGCTTCCGGGTTGGATGTGCGCTGTGTTAATAAGCAGTGCGGCTTGGTTGGGTTGTGTTTCGGAGGACGCATGGCTTTCGACCTTCGTCTCTCCCGAGCCCGTACGGAGTTGTAGCGATGAGACAATATAGTAACTACTAACAATTGGATACCATGAAATCGGGGGTAAAATTAAAATAAAAAGAATGGGCAAAACTAGTGATCTAAGGAACTTTCAGCGTGGTGTTATCGGTGTATGATCATCGATGTTACGAGTGCTGGACCCAGCATTTCAGAAACGACCGCCCTGCTGGGCTTTTCACGCACGACAGTGCGGGTTAACCGAGAATAGTGCAACAAACAAAAAACATCCAGTGGCAGTCCTGTGGGCTAAAACAGCTTGTTGATGAGAGAGGTTGAAGGAGAATGGCAAGAATTGTGCAAGCTAACAGGAGGGCCACAAACAGACAAATAACAGCACAGTGCAAAAGTGGTGTGCAGTCTCTGGTGGCATCTCGGAACGCACAACTCGTCAATCTTTGTCACGGATGGGCCATTGCAGCAGACCACAACAGAGGGTTCCACTCCTACCAGCTAAAAACAAGAAGAAGCGTATCCAGTGGGCACATGATCACCAACACGACAATTGAGTAGTGGAAAAACACTGCTTGAAACATGACATCACGTTCAGTTTACTTGAGTGGCCTGCACAGTCCCCAGACGTCAACCCAATAGAGCATCTTTGAGATTAGATGGAATGGGCTGCTCGCAGCATGAATGTACCCATCTAGACCGAGTCGGACACCCCTTTGCCTCCAGAACAGCCTGAATTATTCGGGGAATTCTACAAGGTGTCGGAAATGTTCTACAGGGATGTTGGTCCATGGTGACGCAAAGTCCAATCTGCAGCAACTGCATGATGCCGTCGAGTCAGCATGGATCAACATTCTTGTGGAACATTTCTAACACCTTGTAGAATTACCCAAAGAATTCAGGCTGTTCTGAAGGCAAAGGGGGGTCCAACCCAATACTAGATGGGTGTACCTAATAAACTGGCATGTGAGTGTATATTACCAAATTAATAATAAGACTTGTAAACAGCAAGTGGAACTTAGATATAAGACAACTCACACTTCACAACATGAAGGAAGTACTGAATAGAATGCTGGTACAACCGGAGAGCTTCCTCATAGTTTTTAGCTTTGTCCTCCTCTGCAGCCTTGCTTGCAAGATCTATGGCTTTCTGTAACACAATGCATGGGCAATGTTATAGAAGAGCCATAACAAAAGAGGGAAGGGCATTAGCATGACATCTTGTTCTGCCAGATATCATCACTGTCATTTGGTGTAGTTTATTTTAGAAAGGTATGTCAAAATAAAATTAGTAAATAATGAAACATTTCTCACATACGCACGCACCCGCGTCAAGAGTCATATTTACTAGACAAATCTAAGGATTAACGCCATCCGAAACAACAGTAGACTTGAATACAGTGTTAGCTAGCAAGCCTAGCTTGCTGGCTAATTTCGTTTGTTGTTGTCCCTGGCTGGACACTCACTCACCTGTAAATTGTTATTAGCCATGGTTGCTGGATACGTACAATTGCCAAAATAAAACTTTACTCTAGTCTCAATAGATCAACGTACAATAGCTACAACACGACGTTATTAGCTCTGGTTAGTGTTTTGTTATCATTTTGGTGAAATCTTCAATTGTTCGGAATCTCTTCCGCATCAAGATGTCGAGTGTCACTTCCGCCTATGAATGTACACGTGACAGCAACAGAAAGACGAGTAAAAGCTTTTTCTGACCCTTTACTGTCAATTTCATGCAGTCAATTTCAATTTTTAGCTGTACTTTGAAATTCTGATTAACAAACCATAAACATGTGCATTGTATATGCTAGAAATAAGGTTACCAAAATCAGACAGATTTGCAAGGATTCTGTTTCTTGGTGAGTACAGTAAATCAAAACGAATTTTATTGGCCACATACATGTTTAGCAACCGTGCAGTAATATCTAACAATACACACAAATCAAAGTAAAGGAATTAATAATATATGAAAGAGCACTGTCAGAGTAGCATAGACTAAGATACAGTAGAATATAATACAGTATATACAAATGAGATGGGTAATGCAAAATATGTAAAAATTATTAAACTGACTAGTGTTCTATTTATTAAAGTGGCCAGTGATTTCAAGTCTGTATATAGGCAGCAGCCTCTAATGTGCTAGTGATGCCTATTTAACAGTCTGATGGTCTTGAGATAGATGTTTTTCAGTGTCTCAGTCCCAGCTGTGATGCACCTGTACAGACCTCGCCTTCTGGATGATAGCGGGGTGAATAGGCAGTGGCTCGGGTGGTTGTTGTTGTTGATCTTTTTGGCCTTCCGGTGACATCGGGTGCTGCAGGTGTCCTGGAGGGCAGGTAGTTTGCCCCCGGTGATGCGTTGGGCAGACTGCACTAAACCCCTTGAAGAGCCCTGCGATTGCAGGCGGTACAGTTGCCGTACCAGGCCTTGATACAGCCCGACAAGATGCTCTCAATTGTGCAGCTGTAAAAGTTTGAGGGTTATAGGTGCCATGCCAAATTTCTTCAGCCTCCTGAGGTTGAAGTGGCGTTGTTGCTCCTTCTTCACCACACTGTTTGTATGGGTAGACCATTTCAGTTTGTCAGTGATGTGTACGCCGAGGAACTTGAAGCTTTCCACCTTCTCCGCTGCGATCTCGTCAATGTGGATAGGGGGACGCTCCCTCTGCAGTTTCCTGAGGTCCACGATCATCTCCTTTGTTTTGTTGACGTTGAGTAAGAGGTTATTTTCCTGGCACCAGAAGAAAATGGCACAGAAGGCAGCTGTGCTTCTAGCCCCTAGGCCCTCGTTTTTTTGGTGTTCTTTCATACATTATTAGGCCAGAAAATATTTTGTTTTATTACATACAGCTGAGAATTACTTTTGGATATCAGAGCGGCAGTAACTCACCAGCATTACGACCAGGAATACAGCTTTCCCGTATCGGATCCTTTGTTCGTACCCCCCAGGGCAATTGAACTGATTCCAAAGGCTGACCCAAAACATCACACGTTATTGACTGAGTCACAGGACAAAATATGACAGTTATTTCACATTCCTATTTTATTTAACACATTTACAGTTTACATTTATTAATACGGAAGAAAAAAAGGCTAAATATTTAGAAATATTACAGCACCAGGGATAAAACACTTTATAAACAGAATCTATACAGCAAAGTTATAACACCTCAAAGGTAAGGGCACACATGGCATAATAACTATTGCCACAAACGGATGCATTTTTGTAGTAGGCTACATATATAACCATCCTTTTAGCTATATCCAGTTATGGTTACTCCAAATAACATTGTCTGAAGCTGCACTTGAAAACAAGCACCATATTAATATTATTGTTGTGTGACTGAATCCTGTTGGTTTGTTCTCTGTAGTTCGGAGCCCTCAGTGCATTTCTCTCCATAAAACAACCATAGTCTAAGGTTTGCGGTCATGGTCTAACCATGGACAACTAGGGTTGTCATCAACTACTTCCATTTGAGATGTGCGGTCGCAGAGCCCTCAGGATGCGATTGCTCTTTGTAAGATCTGCTGGCAGTTCATTGTCCTGCAAAGAAAACATAACCAGTCATGAAAAAAATGATCAACCTGAAAGACGTCCTGAAATGCATCCTCTTCTGCTTTTCTTCTTATCCCTAGCTCACACTACAGTGATGTACCTTGTTGGGTAGTGTGGGGTCTGCGTTGGCCCCCAGCAGAAGGTTTACACTTTTATGATTGTCACCCATGACAGCAGCGTGGAGGGCTGTGGAACCATTCTGGAAAAATGAAACACTTGTAACTAACAGCGGTTTCTTATCACTAAAATACTGCAAATGTTTTACAATACAATGTCTCAAAATATACTTCTGAATAAAAACTACTCATGGCAAGTCAGAAGATGCCAAAGTGCAAGCTTTATCTTGATATCTATCCTACCTTGAGAAGGCCCAATGAAGGGGAGAACCTGAGGAGCTCCTCAATGACAGCGTTGTGTCCTTTGAAAGCTGCCTTGAATAGTGCAGTTGACCCGTCCTTCAATGAGATCAAAAGAAACATGATACATTAACATTTAAAAACTTACACAAAGAAAGTCATTTAAATAAATGACTTGATTTAATATATATATTAATGTATTTTTTTATGTATTTTCCACGAGTAAACCCTGAAAGAGGATTTGAAAGATAAAGCAACCACATGGAGGAATATGATCTTGTCTTTGTCAACCCACTGGGCACCGACTAGGTTGCTAAAGGACTACATACTTTTCTGTCAGCATCCCGATCTGCACCACGCAGAAGTAAAACCTTCACTACTTCACTGTGTCCCATCTGGGCTGCCATCCACAGGGGGGCTGTGCCATCCTGGAGGGGGGGGGTAGGGAGTGGAGTGAGGAGAAACAGAAGGGGGGGAATGTTACATGGAGATAAAATAAAAGGAGGAAGAGGGTGAGACGAGAGATGAAGATGTCAGTCCCTCTATTGAGGTCCTCTATTATTGTATGGGAGTGTGGCCTCACTTCCCTAGGGTGGTTAACTTTGGCTCCAGATGACAGAAGTTGACGTATGACAGTCACATGACCCTCCTGGGAAGCAAGGAAGAGTGGAGTGGCACCATCCTAAAACATGATATTAGAAACATGTCACATCAGAAAAGTAAATGACAAAGCGATGCACTGTATGGCTTGTCCTATGAATAGTAACAGACCCTACAGTGCTTTCGGAAAGTATTCAGATCCCTTGACTTTTTCCACATTTTGTTACATTACAGCCTTATTCTAAAATTGATTAAATAGTGTTTTTTCCTCATCAATAAGAAAACGTAAATATCACATTTACATAAGTATTCAGACCCTTTACTCAGTACTTTGTTGAAGCACCTTTGGCAGCGATTACAGCCTCAAGTCTTCTTGGGTATGATGCTACAAGCTTGGCACACCTGTATTTGGGGAGTTTTTCCCCATTCTTCTCTGCAGATCCTTTCAAGCTCTGTCAGATTGGATGGGGAGCGTCACTGCAGAGTTATTTTCAGGTCTCTCCAGAGATGTTAAATCGGGTTCAAGTCCAGAATCTGTCTGGGCCATTCAGAGACATGTCCAGAAGCCACTCCTGCGTTGTCTTGACTGTGTGCTTAGGGTAGTTGTCCTGTTGGAAGTGGAACCTTCGCCCCAGTCTGAGGACCTACTTTGCTCCGCTCATCTTTCTCTCAATCCTGACTAGTCTCCCAGTCCCTGCCCTGAAATACATCCCCACAGCATGATGCTGCCACCAGCATGCTTCAACATAGGGATGGTAGCAGGTTTCTTCCAGATGGGATGCTTTGCATTCAGGCCAAAGAGTTTAATCTTGTTTTTATCTGACCAGAGAATCTTGTTTAGGTGCCTTTTGGAAAACTCCAAGCGGGTTGTGCCTTTTACTGAGGATTGTCTTCTGTCCGGCCACTCTACCATAAAGGCCAGATTGGTGGAGTGCTGCAGAGATGGTTGTCCTTCTGGAAGGTTCTCCCATCTCCACAGAGGAACTCTGGAGCTCTGTAAGAGTAAGCATTGGGTTCTTGGTCACCTCCCTGACCAAGTCCCTTCTCCCCCGATTGCTCAGTGTAGCCTGTCGGCCAGCTCTAGGAAGAGTCTTGGTGGTTCCACACATCTTACATTTAAGAATAATGGAGGCCACTGTGTTCTTGGGGACCTTCAATGCTGCATATTGTTTTTTTTGTACCCTTCCCCAGGACAGCACATTGACACAATCCTGTCTCAGAGCTCTACGGACAATTAGTTTGACCTCATGGCTTGGTTTTTGCTTTAACAGGCACTGTCAACTGTGGAACCTTATATAGGCCGGTGTGTGCCTTTCCAAATCATGTCCAATCATTTGAATTTACCACAGGTGGACTCCAATCAAGTTGTAGAAATCTCAAGGAGGATCAATGGAAACAGGATGCACCTGAGCTCAATTTGTAGTCTCATACTTACAGTGGAGCAAAAAAGTATTTAGTCAGCCACCAATTGTGCAAGTTCTCCCACTTAAAAAGATGAGACGCCTGTAATTTTCATCATAGGTACACTTCAATTATGACAGACAAAATGAGAATGAAAATCCAGAAAATCACATTGTAGGATTTTTTATGAATTTATTTGCAAATTATGGTGGAAAATAAGTATTTGGTCAATAACAAACAAGCAAGATTTCTGGCTCTCACAGACCTATAACTTCTTCTTTTAAGAGGCTCCTCTGTCCTCCACTCGTTACCTGTATTAATGGGACCTGTTTGAACTTGTTATCAGTATAAAAGACACCTGTCCACAACCTCAAACAGTCACACTCCAAACTCCACTATGGCCAAGACCAAAGAGCTGTCAAAGGACACCAGAAACAAAATTGTAGACCTGCACCAGGCTGGGAAGACTGAATTTGCAATAGGTAAGCAGCTTGGTTTGAAGAAATCAACTGTGGGAGCAATTATTAGGAAATGGAAGACATAAAAGACCACTGATAATCTCCCTCGATCTGGGGCTCCACGCAGGATCTCACCCCGTGGGTCAAAATGATCACAAGAACGGTGAGCAAAAATCCCAGAACCACACGGGGGGGACCTAGTGAATGACCTGCAGAGAGCTGGGACCAAAGTAACAAAGCCTACCATCAGTAACACACTACGCTGCCAGGGACTCAAATCCTGCAGTGCCAGACGTGTCCCCCTGCTTAAACCAGTACATGTCCAGGCCAGTCTGATATTTGTTAGAGAGCATTTGGATGATCCAGAAGAAGATTGGGAGAATGTCAGATGAAACCAAAATATAACTTTTTGGTAAAAACTCAACTCGTCGTGTTTGGAGGACAAAGAATGCTGAGTTGCACCCAAAGAACACCATACCTACTGTGAAGCATGGGGGTGGAAACATCATGATTTTTCTGCAAAGGGACCAGGACGACTGGGCCAAAATACCAGCAACAGTGTGTGAACCTTGTGAAGACTTACAGAAAACGTTTGACCTCTGTCATTGCCAACAAAGGGTATATAACAAAGTATTGAGAAACTTTTGTTATTGACCAAATACTTATTTTCCACCATAATTTGCAAATAAATTAATTAAAAACCCTACAATGTAATTTAATGGATTTTATTTCTTCTCATTTTGTCTGTCATAGTTGAAGTGTACCTATGATGAAAATGAAAGGCCTCTCGTCTTTTTAAGTGGGATAACTTGCACAATTAGTGGCTGACTAAATACTTTTTTGCCCCACTGTATCTCAATACTTGTGTAAATAAGGTATTTCTGTGTTATTTTTTTATACATTTATAAAAACCTGTTTTGTCTTTGTCATTGTGTGTAGATTGATGAGGAAAACATTTAATTTAATCCATTAAGCTGTAGAGTAACAACATGTAGAAAAAGTCAAGGGGTCTGAATACTTTCTGAATGCCCCGTATGACAATGTATGACTATAAATTGTGCCTTCCTGTAATTATACTTATGCTAAAATGTTTATATTCCACTGCCACTTTATGTTTGTATTCTTATATTGTATTTCTTATTGTTAGCTAGCTAAATGTAACCTCAAATACCATCAACCATTTTGAAAATATTGTAATGTGATATTTATATCACCCAGCCCTAACAGTGCATAAAACAAAATGGATCTCATGTCTGACTCAGCGGTAACATGAGTGTGTGTGATTTTGTTTTGTGGACTACAGCAGTGGACACTGTCAGTGGGTTTCTGCAGGGAAAAGGAGTGGTGGAAAAGAACATAGTGTGTGAGAGGTGTTAGGGATGCTCACATGCAGCTGATCATGGACATTGGCGCCGTTCTTTAGCAGAGTGTCCACCACCTTAGAGTGGCCATACTGGCAGGCTGCAGAGAGGGCTGTGCCACCGTCCTGCCAAACCATGAGAATACTGATTAGCCACATATCCTGGAGTGACTGGCCCATGGAATATGACTTAACACAGCAGGCATCAAACACTCTGGATCACTGCTGTCAGTATATTCTGTCCATCTCCCCCTGATGTCCTCTGACTCTCTCTCACTGTAATCTCACTCTCTCTCCCTCTCTGTCTCCAAGTAGGTGACACAGCATACCTTTGTCTGGAATTCAGTTGAGCCACCAAATTCAAAGAGCAGCTTCACTACTTCATTGTGTCCCTGCTGGGAAGCAAAGAAGAGGGCAGTGGAGCCTGTCTGAGGGTAGAAACATGCATTCAATGTCAGAAAGACCTTAAACGGACATACCTGTTCACATTTTCTCAATGATTCAAAACATCTTTACTGCTTATTGATTTATACTTTGACCACATTAGTCTCAAAGCAACATCAATAATGCACCGACCGTTTCAACCACCGAACTGTGTACTCTATGGAAAAGTGGAAGGTTGCAGTTTATCAACGAGCAACACTAAAACCGAGGTAAGTCTTATAATGACAGCAAAGTGTACTAAAGTGGTCATCTACCGTACCTCTCTCTGCAGGTTAATGTCAGTTCCCTGCATGATCAGCTCCCTGGCACAGTCATAGTGGCCGCTGTAGGACGCCACCATCAGGGCTGTGGTGCCAAACTGGAAAGAGATCGAGGCATCACAATCAATCAACACCTCAGTCCTTAAGTCCAGTCAGATCCTTGTTTACACGTCATTAAAACTGCACAGAAAAGAAACATGGTGCACATGTTTTTTAAAGTCTTGCAAGTGTTTTGGTTCTCCTCAAGACAATCTAATTACACACACACCCCTCCAAAATAACACTCCTTGCCTGATGCTCTTTCCAATCATTCACATGCCATAATCTCTAGAGAAAGTTGCTGAAACATAGGTGAACTTGTCAGCGGAGACTCGACAAAGCATTATATATTTCAGATACCACGCAACAATAAACAATTAGATGTGACACACATGAAAACAGCAAGCACATAAGTGGACTTACACAACACATTATTAAGACATGTATACATCCACACACACACAGAGACAGACAGAAGGGTTGTAGCTCTCTCATTCTCTCCTACCACAGGTGGTTTATGGGTAAAGCGTGCAGCTGAGCCACCAGGGCATGCAGTGTCCGTACACTGTCTCTGCAGTCGGCATCCACACGACCACTGTTGAGCAGTAATTGAAGCAGGGCCAAGTTCCCCTTACGAGCTGCCCAAAACACGGCGTTAGCAAGGGGAGTCTCCTTCTGCAGGACAAACACACATTATACAACATCGACTAGACATAGAAAACAGACCTGTAATCAGAATAAAAGGTAACAGATCTACAGTATCATCTCAGAATTCCAAATTTGGCATGCAATTTGTTTAGTATTGATCAGACAATGGCGGTGATAGACATAACCATTTCAAATGAGTTGCAGTCAGGCAATTCCTGTTCACAATCAATATGAATCAATATGGACAGAGGCTCTTAGCACATGCACACACATTGATTATGCTCTTGCATTGTGTATGGTGTGGTTGTATGGTCTCTGGTCTGGTTGTGTAGTCTCTAACAGTCTAGCTCCCACCCACCAACATTGGTCCAAATAAATCTGTGTAAACCTAACACAGACAAGACAAAATAATACATTTTATCATGTGTCAATAAAATAATGACCAAGTCCAGTTAAATGGTTTGAAAGATAAGTATGGAATACTCTACTGCAATAATGAGGCCTCTTTATGGAAACAGTAAGTTTGACTGTAATTCAATGGGGCCAAACAGTTCAAAGTGTCAAAGTTAATAGAAATTGGGATTTACTCATTTTTGGTGGATATTTCCAAATACTGCATGTGGGTGGGGCATGGTCTGCAATGGTAGGCTGCTCATGGCCAGATGATGTTCAACTACCTCAACACCTGTCACTTTACTCTAGTGACATGACAACCTAATCTTAGCCAGGTCAAAAGGGCAGGACTCTGACTGAAGGTCAAGCAGCAGATCTAATTTCCATAAATACATAATTATTGCGCGCAAACCGCCTGCAGATTACACGCGCATACTCTTCATCATAGACCTATTCATAACACACATTATGAGCGATGGCCGCAAAGAAAGTTAACATTCGTAGTGAGTTGATTATGCTTCTCTCTTTTCATTTCAAGCACGGTTAGAGTAGCCTATGCAGAATATCAGGAAAATGTGGAGATTACCTTGAACGACATCCTGAAGACCTCATTCGTGACTCATCTTTCTTGCGTATGCTACAAATTGCGATGCCCTTATATTACTATGATAACTGTCTAAAACGTATTTGTTTGGACTATTTGTTGTGGCTTCTCCCGGGGTGTTGGCGCGCGGAAGGAAAAACAACACGCAGCCTGTGTATATTCTCTGCAGTGCCGCTCCAGCCACACAGCCTGGCGCGCTGTCTGCTCACTGACTCAATTCCGTGTGGCGCTCTGTCTGCTCACTGACTCAATTCCGTGTGGCGCTCTGTCTGCTCACTGAATCAATTCCGTGTGGCGCTCTGTCTGCTCACTGACTCAATTCCGTATGGCGCTCTGTCTGCTCACTGAATCAATTCCGTGTGGCGCTCTGTCTGCTCACTGAATCAATTCAGTGTGGTGCTCTGTCTGCTCACCGAATCAATTCTGTGTGGCGCTCTGTCTGCTCACTGAATCAATTCATTGAAGTCGTTTGTTTAAACAAATGCATCGAGTTTGATTCTGTTACAATTTCATTTTGTGGGTAGTAGTCATATACATTAACACCAAGATAGTAGTTGGCTTACACTGAGGCAACATAGGCTATTGTTTTATATATGACACAAGGTTTTGTTCTATTCAAGGTAACGTTAGTGTAGGATTATTTTCCTGACTAATTATTTAATATAGGCTATAATGGGCGGTAGGTAGCCTAGTGGTTAGAGCGTTGGACTAAATCAAATCAAAGTTTATTTGTCACGTGCGCCGAATACAACAGGTATTACAGTGAAATGCTTACTTATAGGCTCTACCCAATAGTGCAAAAAAAGGTATTATATGAACAATAGGTAGGTAAAGAAATAAAACAACAGTAAAAAGACAGGCTATAAAGGTAGCGAGGCTACATACAGACACCGGTTATTCAGGCTGATTGAGATATGGTTAAAGTGACAACACATATATGATGATCAGAGATTAGCAGTAGAGTAAATGAGGGGTTGGCGGGTGTTTGGTGGAACACAATGCAGATAGCCCGGTTAGCCAATGTGCGGGAGCACTGGTTGGTCGCCCAATTGAGGTAGTATGTACATGAATGTATAGTTAAAGTGACTGTGCATATAAGATAAACCGAAAGTAGCAGCAGCTAAAAAGAGGGGTTGGGGAGGCACACAATGCAAATAGTCCGGGTAGCCATTTGATTATCTGTTCAGGAGTCTTGTGGCTTGGGTGTAAAAACTGTTGAGAAGCCTTTTTTCCTAGACTTGGCACTCCGGTACCGCTTGCCATGCGATAGTAGATAGAACAGTCTATGGTTGGGGTGGCTGGGGTCTTGACAATTTTTAGGGCCTTTCTCTGACACCGCCTGGTGTAGAGGTCCTGGACAAGAGGAATACCTATGTGAGAATGTTGTTCATTGACTACAGCTCGGCATTTAACACCATAGTACCCTCCAAGCTCGTCATCAAGCTCGAGTCCCTGGGTCTCGACCCCGCCCTGTGCAACTGGGTACTGGACTTCCTGACGGGCCGCCCCCAGGTGGTGAGGGTAGGCAACAACATCTCCACCCCGCTGATCCTCAACACTGGGGCCCCACAAGGGTGCGTTCTGAGCCCTCTCCTGTACTCCCTGTTCACCCACGACTGCGTGGCCACGCACGCCTCCAACTCAATCATCAAGTTTGCGGACGACACAACAGTGGTAGGCTTGATTACCAACAATGACGAGACGGCCTATAGGGAGGAGGTGAGGGCCCTCGGAGTGTGGAGTCAGGAAAATAACCTCACACTCAACCTCAACAAAACTAAGGAGATGATTGTGGACTTCAGGAAACAGCAGAGGGAACACCCCCCTATCCACATCGATGGACCAGTAGTGGAGAGGGTAGTAAGTTTTAAGTTCCTCGGCATACACATCACAGACAAACTGAATTGGTCCACCCACACAGACAGCATCGTGAAGAAGGCGCAGCACCGCCTCTTCAACCTCAGGAGGCTGAAGAAATTCGGCTTGTCACCAAAAGCACTCACAAACTTCTACAGATGCACAATCGAGAGCATCCTGGCGGGCTGTATCACCGCCTGGTACGGCAACTGCTCCGCCCACAACCGTAAGGCTCTCCAGAGGGTAGTGAGGTCTGCACAACGCATCACTGGGGGAAAACTACCTGCCCTCCAGGACACCTACACCACCCGATGTTACAGGAAGGCCATAAAGATCATCAAGGACAACAACCACCCGAGCCACTGCCGGTTCACCCCGCTATCATCCAGAAGGCGAGGTCAGTACAGGTGCATCAAAGCTGGGACCGAGAGACTGAAAAACAGCTTCTATCTCAAGGCCATCAGGCTGTTAAACAGCCACCACTAACATTGAGTGGCTGCTGCCAACACACTGACTCAACTCCAGCCACTTTAATAATGGGAATTGATGGGAAATGATGTAAAATATATCAATATCCACTTTAAACAATGCTACCTAATATAATATTTACATACCCTACATTATTCATCTCGTATGTATACGTATATACTGTACTCTATATCATCTACTGCATCTTTATGTAATACATGTATCACTAGCCACTTTGCAACTTTGTTTACATACTCATCTCATATGTATATACTGTACTCGATACCATCTACTGTATCTTGCCTATGCTGCTCTGTACCATCACTCATTCATATATGTTTATGTACATATTCTTTATCCCCTTACACTTGTGTGTATAAGACAGTAGTTTTGGAATTGTTAGTTAGATTACTTGTTGGTTATTACTGCATTGTCGGAACTAGAAGCACAAGCATTTCGCTACACTCGCATTAACATCTGCATGTGACAAATAAAATTTGATTTGATTTGATTTGGATGGCAGGCAACTTAGCCCCAGTGATGTACTGGGCCGTACGCACTAACCTCTGTAGTGCCTTGTGGTCAGAGGCCAAAGCAATTGCCGTACCAGGCAGTGATGCAACCAGGCAGAATGCTCTCGATGTTGCAGCTGTAGAACTTTTTGAGGATCTCAAGACCCATGCCAAATCTTTTTAGTTTCCTGAGGGGGAATAGGCTTTGTCGTGCCCTCTTCACGACTGTCTTGGTGTGTATGGACCATTCTAGTTTGTTGTTGATGTGGACACCAAGGAACTAGAAGCTCTCAACCTGCTTCACTACAGCCCCATCGATGAGAATGGGGGCGTGCTTGGTCCTCCTTTTCCTGTAGTCCACAATCATCTCCTTAGTCTTGGTTACGTTGAGGGATAGGTTGTTATTCTGACACCACCCGGCCAGGTCTCTGACCTCCTCCCTATAGGCTCCTCCCTCTCGTCGTTGTCGATGATCAGGCCTACCACTGTTGTGTCGTCTGCAAACTTAATGATGGTGTTGGAGTCGTGCCTGGCCATGCAGTCGTGGGTGAACAGGGAGTACAGGAGGGGACTGAGCACGCACCCCTGGGGAGCTCCAGTGTTGAGGATCAGCGTGGGAGATGTGTTGCTAGTAACCTAAAGGTTGCAAGATCGAATCCCCGAGCCGACAAGGTAAAAATCTGTTGTTCTGCCCCTGAACAAGGCACTGTTCCTAGGTCATCATTGAAAATAATCTTTTTTCTTAACTGATTTGCCTAGTTAAATAAATATAAAACATAAGGCATTTCCAAGCAGAATCTGTGTTTGAGGAAAGAACTTTGTTTACTTAATTATTTACCTAACTAATTATCTGTTTTCTTAATGGCTAATCCATTCATTGCATTGAATAAACTTATTTGACTCCATCCAGTCCTCAGCCATACACCTGTACTCAGATGTTACGATAAATAGTGTCTGTACTGTGACCCATTGTTAGAGGAAATTATAGTTGAAATGATTAATTATGTATACATTATTGATTAGAACCATTTATTCTAATACTATTATGTTATGATATGAAAAGTATGAGTTTTTGGTTAAGCTGTTACTGAAAATGTAAGCAGAACGAATTCATTGTCTGTGCCTCTTGGGAAGTTTAAGGGGGAGAGATGATATAGCTTTTCAGACAAGATAAGAATGTTTGGGTTATGTTCCATTAGGGGAGAAAAAGTATATCTTTTAGACAGATTGGAATGTCTGTTTTATGAGGGGAGTAGAAGATCTCCAGGCCTGAGTATACTACGCTATTGTAAGGATGGGAGAGCGTGTGAAACTGATGACGTCATTTTATGTTCTCTCTTTAAAATGTAATGTTCTTTGTATTTTGGGTCAGTACTCATCAAGAATAAATGCTGAACTTGTTTTTAAGACTGGTCTCTTGCTAATTCATGCAAAATGATAAACTTACAACTTATCATGAAATAGATAAGAGTGCGAATTTGGTTTTGGCTACAAAACATATAGGAATTTAGAATTCCTCTATCACCCATGCTACCCTGCATGCCTGCATGTTAAGCAGCTTTTGCTGCCACAACTGTTTCAAAGGTATTAGTTTGTGATGAACCTTGGGAGAAGAAACATGACTGTTTTCACAGGCTACGCTAGTCATTCAGAAGATAAGCACAAGCTTCAATGATGCAATGGGTGCCTGGGCCTACACAAAAGCACAGCCTGACACCAAAATATCAGGGTGCATAATGTTTTAGTATTTATTAGGATCCCCATTAGCTGCTCACCTGCTACCAAGGCAGCAGCTATCATTCCTGGTGTCCAAACAGGATAAAAACAATTACAATGTGCAATACTCCAATGTGTGTAAAGTGTGTGTTAGAGTATGTTTGCGTGTGTGTTTGTGTGTGTCTCTCTTCACAGTTCACGTTGTGCCGTGAGGTGTTGTTGTATCTGTTTAATTGTAGGTAATTGGCAGGTTTTTAGAGATGGGCTGTATTTCGAGTAGACCAGCATATTTTCTTGGCACCGCTAAGCTATT
Source organism: Oncorhynchus masou masou (assembly GCF_036934945.1). Lineage (NCBI taxonomy): Eukaryota > Metazoa > Chordata > Actinopteri > Salmoniformes > Salmonidae > Oncorhynchus > Oncorhynchus masou. The sequence goes on along the minus strand of NC_088235.1, from coordinate 83,784,139 downwards.
GTTGTGAGGAGTGTCAAAAAACTCTGATGTAGGCTACTTTGAATAGTGACATACTGTGTTTACACTCTGTAACCTGGGATTGTCTAATAAGGGTTGTTTTCTCCCCTGTTGGCATGTCCCTCTTGTGTGTAGGTGATGGGGATTCAGAATTCAGACAGGCCCGTGGGGAGCACACCCTTCATCACAGGCAATGAAAGAGGTGGTGATGACCGGTCACGGTCAGAGTGTGGAATTAGTCTCAGAACATGAACACAAGACAGCCCAACTTTCCAGCAGGTGGTGCCAGGTTATTGACATTCATTTAGTCTAACTTGATTGCATTGATGTTATAACATTACATTCAAAATCTCAGAGCATTTATAGTGTGTCCATAGAATTCTCTCTCCAAAATGGTATAAATTGCAGTAAAGTAATTTACGACCGAACACATTTGGTGAAATACTATACTCTGATCATTCATCCCTCCAGTTCAATGGGCCAGCCTCATGGGGAGAGCAGTGCTGCTCTCTATACTGCTGTCTGATCGTCTCCACGTGGCGTCAGACTCGGATGAGGAGGTGCAGGGGCCATCAGAGTGGCAAACATGGAAGAGGAGCAACGGTGTGTCGTACGACAAGAAGGTTATATGTTATTTTATACACGTACTCATAGACACAGCCTGCATTCACAAACACGTCTCAATAGTTACTGTTGGATTAGGCTACTCAACTTCATATAGGCCTACATGAAGACGCATTGTAAACATTCAATAATTAATTCTCTCCCTCCCAGACACACACCTTCACAATAATCAACTATTTGTTTGTTCATTCTGAAGCGGATGACATTGAGAGGAAGGCCATTTGGGAGGAGAACATGAGGGTGATTGATGAGAATAATAACAGTTTTATCAGAGGGACAAGGATGTTGTTATGAGAATTTCATTATCAATGTTCATAAACTTTAATTAATCTACTCAGTCTGCAACACAGAGTTTGTAAGGTTCTGGTTGAATGAAACATACAAGAGTTCCCAGCTTACAATAGTCAAAATGTTTATTCACGAGAGCACTCTGAAGTCCATTATACAAAGACATCCATTTTATACTTGCTCCCTACTTACGCACATACTTCCACACAAACAGTAGGTATCCTACGCACATACATACACACAAACAGTAGGTGACTTGTATCCTTTTCCAGAGTTCTCACCACTGTGTATCACTACCCAGCCGACAGTTCCATTCCCTTGAGATTAGGGAGACCTTGAGAAGTACTCCCTGTCCTATCATAGATTTCTCATAGCAAAATAAAGAGAAAAGGGAAGAATGCATCAGCTCGAAAAGCTCCGTGCCAGTGCTCGGAAGTTAGAGGCTGTTACCGTTGACTACAGAGCCATGGGCTATGTCACTGAGGTGAAAGACCAGGTGAGGCTTTTCTTAAAACACTTCTGGAAGTAGAATGTCAGTGCAAACTCGGAAGTTTGAGTTCTGTTGATTTCTCCTCACAGGGCGACTGTGGCTCCTGCTGGGCGTTTAGCACTACGGGGGCCATTGAAGGACAAATGTTCAAGAGGACAGGTCAGCTGGTGTCCTTGAGTGAGCAAAACCTTGTGGACTGCTCCAAGCGCTATGGCACCAATGGCTGCAGTGGAGCCTGGATGGCTAATGCCTATGATTATGTGCTTCAGAATGGGCTTCAGTCCACAGACACCTACCCCTACACATCAGTGGTAAGAGTCTAACTGGGGACATCCCTGTCCGTGTAGACCAACGTTACATAATGTTAATAGAAACATGTGATTTAAGAAGTACAAGTGTTGAGACACCTTTCTGTATTTCTAGGATTCCCAGCCCTGTTTCTATGAAAGCAGTCAGTCAGTTGCCAGGATTACTGATTAGAGGTTCATACCCACTGGAGATGAGCAGTTGCTGTGGCAACCATTGGCCCAATCACCATTGATGTGGATGCAGATCACCCAAGCTTCATGTTCTACAGTTCAGGTTGGTCTTCATACCTTGACGCTTGACAACTAAATGTAGTGTTTTTTTTGTTCCTGTACATAATATTAACTTTGATAGTCCAGGTAAACGTTTTTTGATTCCATAAAAAAATGCATTTTCCCTTTCTGAGCTTGCCTCATTGTAACCAGTGCTATTATTGGTCAAACAGGAATATATGAGGAGCCAAGCTGTAACCCCAACAACCTCAGTCATGCAGTGCTGCTGGTTGGCTATGGCTCTGAAGAGGGACAAGCATATTGGATCATCAAAACGGTCGGTGAATCACAGGTGGGAGTAACATGGTTTACATTCTCACAAAATGTCATATTGGGGTTACTTTTTCATGTACAGTACCAGTCAAAAGTTTGGACACTCCTACTCATTAAAGGGTTTTCTTTATTTTTAATATTTTCTACATTGTAGAATAATAGTGAAGACATCAAAACTATTAAATAACACATATGGAATCATGTAGTAACCAAAAATATATTTTATATTTGAGAATCTTCAAAGTCGCCACCCCTTTGCCTTGATGACAGCTTATCACACTCTTGGCATTCTCTCAACCAACTTCATGAGGAATGCTTTTCCAAAAGTCTTGAAGGAGTTCCCACATATGCTGAGCACTTGTTGGCTGCTTTTCCTTCACTCTGTGATCAAACTCATCCCAAACCATCGCAATTGGGTTGAGGTCGGGGGTGATTGTGGAGGCCAGGTAATCTGATGCAGCACTCCATCACTCTCTTTCTTGGTCAAATAGCCCTTACACAGCCTGGAGGTGTGTTTTGGGTCATTGTCTTGTTGAAAAACAAATGATAGTCCCACTAAGCGCAAACCAGATGGGATGGAATATATCGCTGCAGAATGCTGTGCTATCCATGCTGGTTAAGTGTGCCTTAAATTCTAAATAAATCACAGACAGTGTCATCAGCAAAGCATCATCACATCTCCTCCTCCTTGCTTCACGGTGGGAACCACACGTGTTGATAATCCATTCCCCTACTCTGCGTCTCACAAAGACGCGTGGTTTGAAACAAAAATTTCAAAGTTGGATTCCTCAGACCAAAGGACATATTTCCACTGGTCTAATGTCCATTGCTCATGTTTCTTGGCCTAAGCAAGTCCCTTCTTATTGTTCTCCTTTAGTAGGGGTTTCTTTGCAGCAATTCGACCACGAAGGCCTAATTCACGCAGTCTCCTCTGAACAGCTGATGTTGAGATGTATCGGTTACTTGAACTCTGTGAAGTATTTATTTGGGCTGCAATTTCTGAGGTGCAGTTAACTGTAATGAACTTATCCTCTGCAGCAGAGGTAACTCTGGGTCTGACTGACCTTCATGTCTTAAAGTAATGATGGACTGTCGTTTCTCTTTGCTTATTTGAGCTGTTCTTGCCATAATATGGACTTGGTCTTTTACCAAATAGAGATATCTTCTGTATACCACCCCTACCTTGTCACAACACAACAGATTGGCTCAAACGCATTAAAAAGGAAAACAATTCCACAAATGAACTTTTTAACAAGGCACACCTTTTTGGGATAGGGGACAGCATTTTCGCTTTTGATGAATAGCGTGCCCAGAGTGAACTGCCTCCTACTCTATCCCAGATGCTAATATATGCATATTATTATTAGTATTGGATAGAAAACTGTTTCTAAAACTGTTTGTATGATGACTGTGAGTATAACAGAACTCATATGGTAGGCAAAAAGCTGAGAAAAATCCAACCAGGAAGTGGGACATCTGAGGTTTGTAGTTTTTCAAAGCTTGGCCTACCGAGTACACATTGAGATATGGATGAGGTTGCACTTCCTAGGGCTTCCACTAGATGTCAACTTGAATGAGGATTCTACTATAAAGGAGGGGCTCTCAGAGTTACCTCTCGTTCCAGTGCCTTTCTGAAGACAAAGGAATTCTCCGGTTGGAACATTATTGATGTTGTATGTTAACTCTTGGAACTCCCTCTCCCGGATCCGGGGGAATTGTCATCAACTGACACTAATTAGCATAACGCAACGGACAAAAAATATTACTAGAAAATATTCATATTCATGAAATCACAAGTGAAATATATTGAAACACAGCTTAGCCTTTTGTTAATCACCCTGTCATCTCAGATTTTGAAATTATGCTTTACAGCCAAAGCAAGACAAGCATTTGTGTAAGTTTATCGATAGCCTAGCATAGCATTATGCCTAGCTAGCAGCTAGGTATAATGTTTCTAAAGGACTCTAACGGGACTTTTCAAATTTTTGTCTGGATGAAATGCTCGCGCTTCATGAAGATGGATTACTGTGCTGGACATAAATGATGGAACTTTATGGAACAAATCAGTCATTTATTGTCGAACTGGGATTCCTAGGAGTGCCTTCTGATGAAGATCATCAAACGTAAGTGAATATTTATGGTGTTGTTTCTAACTTTGTTGATTCCAAAATGGTGGCTATTCCTCTGGCTGTTTTGGGTTCTGAGCACCGTTCTCAGATTATGCTTTTTCCGTAAAGTTTTTAAAAAATCTGACACAGAGGTTGCATTAAGGAGAAGTCTATCTTTAATTATGTGAATAACATTAGTATATTGTATCTATATTTCTGCTTTTTGTGACTCCTATCTTTGGCTGGAAAAATGGCTGTGTGTTTTTCCGATTTGGCGGTGATCTAACATAATCATATGTTGTGCTTTAGCTGTGAAGCTTTTTTGAAATCGGACACGATGGGTAGATTAACAAGATGTTTATCTTGCAGTTGCTGTATTGGACTTGTTAATGTGTGAAAGTTACAGTGGGGCAGAAAAGTATTTAGTCAGCCACCAATTGTGCAAGTTCTCCCAATTAAAAGGATGAGAGAGGCCTGTAATTTTCATCATAGGTATACTTCAACTATGACAGATAAAATGAGAAAAAAAATCCAGAAAATCACATTGTAGGATTTTTAATGAATTTATTTGCAAATTATGGTAGAAAATAAGTATTTGGTCAATAACAAAAGTTTCTCAATACTTTGTTATATACCCTTTATACACAGGGTACACAAACAAAGACAGATTAAACATTTGAAAATTATTTCTTGATTCCTCTCTAAGGGGACCAAATGGTCCAAACGACAGAACTTTTGATACTTTCATCTTCAGGTGGTGTGTCCTCAAATCAATCAATCAAATTTATTTCTGAAGCCCTTTTTACATCAATTGATGATGATCCCCATTGTTCTTTGGTCATGTGTTGATTTAGTTGTGCAATATACCACACCTTGATTTACAACTCAAACAAGCAATGGTTTTGAATTGAAACCTCTGGAATTTTCACAACAAAATTGTGTCTGAGTGACTTACATAAAATGGGTTGCTTGGCAAGTCCATATTTACATTAAATAATGATTTTGAATAGCAGGACAATAGAGATAAACAGTGCATGTCCTTCTAACTAGGGTCGTGTTTTACCTTTCTTTCCGCCCGTCCAAGCTTTCTTCAATTAAATAATGTGCTGCGTAAAGTTCAGGACGGGCCGAAAACACGTAGGACTATAGTCCTGGTAGTCCTTGCTTTCCACTCACAGCCCCTGTCATCCTGTATAAACACCTAAATTGAAACATGCTATACATAAAATCAGAGCTCAGGTTCTCCACTTCACAACGCTGTCTGGGTAGTCACTGACAGCCGTTATCAACATGAGCACAACAAGATGCCCCCATCCCTCCCACTAATTGGGCTACTTTTTAACATTTGTTGTTGTCTGAATGAGGGAAATGCTGTAAATCAAGAAGAGACGAAAGATGAGACGTTTAGGATTATAATAAATACCACTTTGATGTCATACAAATGAACCAAAACCCATGAGTCCAAAAACTGATCTGTATTTTCTATATCTCCAATCCAAAGTTAAATCTAGAATTGGCTTCCTATTTCGCAACAAAGCATCCTTCACTCATGCTGCCAAACATACCCTTGTAAAACTGACCATCCTACCAATCCTCGACTTTGGCGATGTCATTTACAAAATAGCCTCCAATACCCTACTCAACAAATTTGATGCAGTCTATCACAGTGCAATCCATTTTGTCACCAAAGCCCCATATACTACCCACCATTGCGACCTGTACGCTCTCATTGGCTGGCCCTCGCTTCATACTTGTCGCCAAACCCACTGGCTCCATGTCATCTACAAGACCCTGCTAGGTAAAGTCCCCCCTTATCTCAGCTCGCTGGTCACCGTAGCATCTCCCACCTGTAGCACACGCTCCAGCAGGTATATCTCTCTAGTCACCCCCAAAACCAATTCTTTCTTTGGCCGCCTCTCCTTCCAGTTCTCTGCTGCCAATGACTGGAACGAACTACAAAAGCACTGAAACTGGAAACACTTATCTCCCTCACTAGCTTTAAGCACCAACTGTCAGAGCAGCTCACAGATTACTGCACCTGTACATAGCCCACCTATATTTTAGCCCAAACAACTACCTCTTTCCCTACTGTATTTTATTGATTTATTTTGCTCCTTTGCACCCCATTATTTTTATTTCTACTTTGCACATTCTTCCATTGCAAATCTACCATTCCAGTGTTTTACTTGCTATATTGTATTTACTTTGCCACCATGGCCTTTTTTGCCTTTACCTCCCTTATCTCACCTCCTTTGCTCACATCGTATATAGACTTGTTTATACTGTATTATTGACTGTATGTTTGTTTTGCTCCATGTGTAACTCTGTGTCGTTGTATGTGTCGAACTGCTTTGCTTCATCTTGGCCAGGTCGCAATTGTAAATAAGAACTTGTTCTCAACTTGCCTACCTGGTTAAATAAAGGTTGAATAAAAATAAATAAATAAATTGGAACTTTATAGAATAAACACTTTTGCGTTCAAAAAGCTGCCTTAACTCATCAGACTTTTCCCCTCGATACAGAGATGTGGCCCTAGATACTACAGAGAGGACAAGGCCTCCTAGGGGCCAGTGTGTACCCTGCAACTGTAACGGCCTGTCCAATGAATGTGACGAACAAACAGGGAGATGTCTGGTGGGTTTCTCTCTCACTCTCCATCTATCATTCTTTCCCTCTATCACTCTCTCTCACACACACGCACACATACAGTGGCTTGAAAAAGTATTCACCCCCCTTGGCATTCTTCCTATTTTGTTGCCTTACAACCTGGAATAAAATTGATTTTGGGGGGGTTTGTATCATTTGATTTCCCCAACATGCTTACCAAAATATTTTATATTGTGAAACAAACAAGAAATAACTTGAGCGTGCATAACTATTTACCCCCCAAAGTCAATACTTTGTAGAGCCATCTTTTGCAGCCATTACAAGCTGCAAGTCTCTTGGTATATGTCTCTATAAGCTTGGCACATCTAGCCACTGGGATTTTTGCCCATTCTTCAAGGCAAAACTGCTCCAGCTCCTTCAAGTCGAATGGATTCCGCTGGTGTACAGCAATCTTTAAGTCATACCACAGATTCTCAATTGGATTGACGTCTGGGCTTTGACTAGGCCATTCCAAGACATTTAAATGTTTCCCCTTAAACCACTCAAGTGTTGCTTTAGCAGTATGCTTCGGGTCATTGTCCTGCTGGAAGGTGAACCTCTGTCCCAGTCTCAAATCTCTGGAAGACTAAAACAGTTTTCTCTCAAGATGTTCCCTGTATTAAGCGCCATCCATCATTCCTTCAATTTTGACCAGCTTCCCAGTCCCTGCCGATGAACAACATCCCCACAGCATGATGCTGCCACCACCATGCTTCACTGTGGGGATGGTGTTCTTGGGGTGATGAGAGGTGTTGGGTTTGTGCCAGACATAGCGTTTTCCTTGGTGGCCAAAAATATCAATTTTAGTCTCATCTGACCAGAGTACCTTCTTCCATATGTTTGGGGAGTCTCCCACATGCCTTTTTCTTTTTTTTCTTTAAGCAATGGCTTTTTTCTGGCCACTTTTCCATATACCCCAGCTCTGTAGAGCGTGTGGCTTAAAGTGGTCCTATGGACAGACGCTCCAATCTTCGCTGTGGAGCTTTGCAGCTCCTTCAGGGTTATCTTTGGTCTATTTGTTGCCTCTGATTAATGCCCTCCTTGCCTGGTTTGTGAGTTTTGGTGGGCGGCCCTCTCTTAGCAGGTTTGTTATGGTGCCATATTCTTTCCATTTTTTAATAATGGATTTAATGGTGCTCATTGGGATGTTCAAAGTTTCAGATATTTTTTTATAACCCAACCCAGATCTGTACTTCTCCTGTTTGGAGAGCTCCTTGGTCTTCATGGTGCCACTTGCTTGGTGGTGCTCCTTGCTTAGTGGTGTTGCAAACTCTGGGGCCTTTCAGAATAGGTGTATATATACTGAGATCATGTGACACTCAGATTCCACACAAGTGGACTTTATTTAAAAACCTCTTAGGGCTAGGCCCGTTTTTCCTCAATTTCCGCCTGAATGACGTTCCCAAAGTAAACTGCCTGTTGCTCAGGCCCTGAAGCCAGGATACGCATATAATTGGTACCATTGGAAAGAAAACAATTTGAAGTTGGTAGAAATGTTAAAATAATATAGGAGAATATAACACAATAGATAAGGTAGGAGAAAATCCAAAGAAAAACCAACCAGAATTAATTGTTTTGAGAGAGACCATCCTCTTACAATGGCAAGTATAAGGGCATACTGAAAATTAGCTCCCAGGGTGCAATTCCTATGGCTTCCACAGGGTGTCAGCAGTCGATGTTCAAGGTTTCAGGCTTGTAACTTTCAAAACGAATAAGAAATAGCAGTTTTAGTACAGGGACACAGTCTTGGAAATGTGTGTTTGCACGCACCATGAAGACAGGATGCACCTGCTAAAATCGGTATCCTATTGAACATACTTCTTTCCGTAAGTAATATTATAGTTTGATTACATTTCAGGGTATCTCAGGAATACATAGAAATGTATTTTGACTTGTTGAAACAAAGTTTAAGGGTAGATTTTCGGATTCCTTTCTCTGCATGTTGAACGAGTGGATTACTCAAATCGATGGCGCTGACTTTTTGGGATATAAAGAAGGATTTTAAAAAACGACACTACATGTTATAGCTGGGACCCTTTGGATGACAAATCAGAGGAAGAATTTCAAAAGGTCAGTGAATATTTAATCGCTATTTGTGAATTTATGAAACCTGTGCCTGTGGAAAAATATTTTGAAATGGGGTGACGTCCTCAAACAATCACATGGCATGTTTTCGCTGTAGTAGCTACTGTAATCGGACAGTGCAGTTAGATTAACAAAAATATAAGCTTTCAACCGATATAAGACACTTACATGTACCTAAATGTTTAATATCCATATCTTTTTTAAATGATTTATTTGAATTGCGCCGCCCTCCAGTTTCACCGGAAGTTGTCCCGCTAGCGTAGGCTTATGTGACTTCTGAAGGTAATTGGTTGCACCAGATCTTATTTAGGGGCTTCATAGCAAAGGGGGTGAACATGTGTACGCACCACTTTTCAGTTTTTTTAATATTTAATTTATTTTTTGAAACAAGTTATTTTTTAATTTCACTTCACCAATTTCGACTATTTTGTGTGTTCATCACATGAAATCCAAATAAAAATCTATTTAAATTACAGGTTGTAATGCAACAAAATAGGAAAAACGCCAAGGGGGATGAATACTTTTGCAAGGCACTACACACACAGCAGGATAGATCATTTCTGACTCACCAGTAAGGTAAACATACTGTATGGCTTAGTTCTGCTTTTTCCAAACCTGCTGATCCAGATGGATATCAGTCATATCCACAGATTAGCATCATGCCAGACTACATTACCTCTCACATCATGAACCATACCACCAACATTCCACAAGCCTGCTTCATTGATAAACAGTGAGAACACTTTATTTTCCAGAACTGTCAGTACAATACTGATGGACATCGATGTGAGCGCTACAAAGTGGGTAACTACGGCAATGCTGCCCAGAGGACCTGTTGTGGTTGTCTTACCTCTGAAGCTCTATCTCTTAATGCATATAGAAGGTAAACTATAACTCAAAGTATTTCAATATGATAATATAATGATGCATCATTGTCATGATAATCCCCACCTCTTTTCTTGCACTCTCAGATCTCCTTCATCACCTGAGGGAGGCAAAATCTAGTATACCCAACATAAATGTGGCAGTGGAGGAGGTGGCCAGGATGATGAAGGAGGTGCAGCTCATGGTGCAGGAGATGAGAGAACTTGGCTGCAGTAACCAGACAAGGAGGCTGCCAGGGAGCAAGAGGAGGCTCACAAACGTGATAAAAGTCACTTACAGTACAGGGCAGCACTTTATTTAGCATTCTTTTGAATGAGACATTCCATACATCAATGTGACACAAGTTCTTGATAGATATGACTCAAGGTGCAAAGGGTAATACATGTGTCCCTCTCAGTATTGGACTTCATCAGGAACAATATGACAACTCCATTGGATGACAACCTGGCTGTAGCCAATGAGGCGGCAGAGTCCCTGATGACGTGGGGCTCTGCGTTGATGAATCTGGCAGAGGCTGTGGCACAAGCAGAGGATATGGTAAAAAAGGACATGGAGCCTCAACAACAGCTGTACTGACTTCCTAAGAGACCTGATGGTAATGTCAAATACTGAAGAATAACATCTATGAAAAGTTGTAGATAAAACGCAAAAAATGTCCCTCCTTTTTCCAAATAATTTACTAGCAATTAAAAGACGAACTGGAGAGGAAACGTGATTCAATCCAATCAATATGACCAAAGATAAACTGAGGAATATCACAAACCTTTTGGAATTGATGAAGGAGCACAGCAAGGTATGAAGCAGATGAATTCAAATTGTTTCCAGTGGATATTATTATTTATCTCGTAATGAATGAGGCATTAAAATTTCATTTAAATATTTCAGGAATACAAGCACCTTGCAGCCGAGATAGATCAAATCAAATTTATTTATAAAGCCCTTCTTACATCATCACAGTGCTGTACAGAAACTCAGCCTAAAACCCCTAACAGCAAGCAACGCAGGTGTAGAAGCACAGTGGCTAGGAAAAACTCCCTAGAAAGGCCAGAACCTAGGAAGAAACCTAGAGAGGAACCAGGCTATGAGGTGTGGCCAGTCCTCTTCTGGCTGTGCCGGGTGGAGATTATAACAGAACATGGCCAAGATGTTCAAATGTTCATAGATGACCAGCAGGGTCAAATAATAATAATCACAGTGGATTTCGAGGGTGCAACAGGTCAGCACCTCAGGAGTAAATGTCAGTTGGCTTTTCATAGCCGATCATGCAGAGTATCTCTACCACTCCTGCTGTCTCTAGAGAGTTGAAAACAGCAGGTCTGGGACAGGTAGCACATTCGGTGAACAGGTCAGGATTCCATAGCCACAGGCAGAACATTTGAAACTGAAGCAGCAGCACGGCCAGGTGGACTGGGGACAGCAAGGAGTCATCAGGCCAGGTAGTCCTGAGGCATGGTCCTAGGGCCAAGTTCCTCTGAGAGAGAGAAAGAAAAAAAGAAAGAAAGAAAGAGAGAGAGAAAGAGAGAAAGAGAGAACTCGAGAGAGCATACTTAAATTCACACAGGACACCGGATAAGACAGGAGAAAAACTCCAGATATAACAGACTGACTCTAGGCTCCCGACACATAAACTACTGCAGCATAAATACTGGAGGCAGAGACAGGAGGGGTTGGGAAACACTGTGGCCCCATCCAACAATACCCCCGGACAGGGCCAAACAGGCAGGATATTACCCCACCCACTTTGCCAAAGCACAGCCCCCACACCACTAGAGGGATACCTTCAACCACCAACTTATCATCCTGAGACAAGGCTGAGTATAGCCCACAAAGATCTCCGCCACGGCACAACCCAAGGGGGGGCGCCAAACCAGACAGGAAGATCACGTCAGTGACTCAACCCACTCAAGTGACGCACCCCTCCTAGGGACAGCATGGAAGAGCACCAATAAACCAGTGACTCAGCCCCTGTAATAGGGTTAGAGGGAGCCAAGTCCAATCTCCCCTTCATCTACAGTTGATGTCAGAAGTTTACAAACATCTTAGCCAAATACATTAAACTCAGTTTTTCACAATTCCTGACATTTAATCCTAGTAAACATTCCCTGTCTTTGGCCAGTTAGGATAATTTATTTTAAGATTGTGAAATGTCAGAATAATAGTAGAGACTGATTGATTTATTTCAGCTTTCATTTCTTTCATCACATCACCGGTGGGTCAGAAGTTTACAAACACTCAATTGTATTTGGTAGCATTGCTTATAAATTGTTTAACTTGGGTCAAACACTTCAGGTAGCCTTCCACAAGCTTCCCACAATAAGTTGGGTGAATTTTAGCCCATTCCTCCTGACAGAGCTGGTGTAACTGAGTAAGGTTTGTAGGCCTCCTTGCTCGCAAAAACATTTTCAGTTCTGCCTAGAAATATTCAATTGGATTGGGGTCAGGGCTTTGCGATGGCCACTCCAATACCTTGACTTTGTTGTCCTGAAACCATTTTGCCACAACTTTGGAAGTATGCTTGGGGTCATTGTCCATTTGGAAGACCAATTTGTGACCAAGCTTTAACTTCCTGACTGATGTCTGGAGATGTTGCTTCAATATATCCACTTAATTTTCCTCCCTCATGATGCCATCTATTTTGTGAAGTGCACCCGTCCCTTCTGTAGCAAAGCACGCCCACAACATGATGCTGCCACCCTCGTGCTTCATGGTTGGGTGGTGTTCTTTGGCTTGCAAGCCTCCCCTGTTTTTCTCCAAACATAACAATGGTCATTATGGTCAAACAGTTCTATTTTTGTTTCATCAGACCATAGGAACATTTTCGAAAAAGTACGATCTTTGTCCCTATGTGCAGTTGCAAACCGTAGTCTGGCTTTTTTTAGGGCGGTTTTGGAGTCGTGGTTTCTTCCTTGCTGAGCGGCCTTTCAGGTTATGTCGATATAGGACTCGTTTTACTGTGGAAATAGATACTTTTGTACCTGTTTCCTCCAGCATCTTCACAAGGTCCTTTGCTGTTGTTCTGGGATTGATTTGCACTTTTCGCACCAAAGTACGTTCATCTCTAGGAGACTGAATGCATCTCCTTCTTCAGCGGTAAGACGGCTGCGTGGTCCCATGGTGTTTATTTATTTTGAAGGTAGGCCTTGAAATACATCCACAGGTACACTTCCAATTGACTCAAATGATGTCAATTAGCCTATCAGAAACTTCTAAAGCCATGGCATCATTTTCTGGAATTTTCCAAGCTGTTTAAAGACACAGTCAACTTAGTGTATGTAAACTTCTGACCCACTGGATTTGTGATACAGTGAATTATAAGTGAAGTAATCTGTTTGTAAACAATTGTTGGAAAAATGACTCGTGTCATGCACAAAGTAGATCTAACCGAATTAGTCCTAACCGACTTGCCAAAACTATAGTTTGTTATCAAGAATTTTGCGGAATGGTTGAAAAACGCAAACGCAAGCTTTGGTTGCGAATGGTATGAACTTTGAACTCTCATTCACTACAGAGGTGATACCCTCTAGCCGTTGAGTTAGCAACAGCAGATGCAAACGAGGGTTAGGAAGGAACAGACAGAGTATCTACCACACAACGACATTACGACAACGTATCCAATTGACCACCAGAGACATTCTTCAAGGGACAAAGGACTCGGTTGGGCAACACAGCCTTCCATCTACCACCAACCTACTGAAGCGCAGCTCAGAGTAAATATTTATTGCATTTTCCTTTTTCAAATTGGCGGTAATTTAGAATACATAAGATACTGTATTTATGATAGCACAGCTTCGCCTTTGTTCCTCAGTCTTCCCGCTCTTTCACTCAAACCCAGCCCTTTTCTTTTGTGTAACCAGCTGTCATATCTGTTCCGCCCGCTAGGGACGTTTTCCTTTATGACGTAATTTGTAATCAAGTTATGATTTAAATACGTGTGTGTGTAATTCTGTGTGATTAGTTAGGTATTTAGTAAATAATTAATTAAACCCAATTTTGGATTGCTGATTCAACTTGTTAGCCAGGGTTTGTGCAGTTAATTAAGAATTTACAACTTTCAGATGAAACTGAATTAAGGTCACGATTAATGTTGACTGCTATTGATGTAAAATATTACCAGGTCTAGAGTTTATTCGCAAGATAACAGCTCTATAAATATTATTTTGTGGTGCCCGACTCTCTAGTTAATTACATTTACATGATAAGCTCAATCAGGTAATATTAATTACGGAGAAATTATTTTATAGAATAGCATGTCATATCACTTAATCCGGCATAGCCAAAGACACGACAGTCCCAAGAAACAAAGAGATCTTCTGTTGAATCTGACAATTACTCTTAATGGTTGAACAGTCGTCTCAAATAAAACTGTGAAGGACCTCGGCGTTACTCTGGACCCTGATCTCTCTTTTGACGAACATATCAAGACTGTTTCAAGGACAGCTTTTTTCCATCTATGTAACATTGCAAAAATCAGAAACTTTCTGTCCAAAATTGATGCAGAAAAATGTATCCATGCTTTTGTTACTTCTAGGTTAGACTACTGCAATGCTCTACTTTCCGGTTCCCCGGATAAAGCACTAAATAAACTTCAGTTAGTGTTAAATACGGCTAGAATCCTGACAAGAAACAAAACATCTGATCATATTACTCCAGTGCGAGCCTCCCTACACTGGCTTCCTGTCAAGGCAAGGGCTGATTTCAAGGTTTTACTGCACACCTACAAAGCATTACATGGGCTTGCTCCTACCTATCTCTCTGATTTGGTCCTGCCGTACATACCTACACGTACGCTACGGTCACAAGACGCAGGCCTCCTAATTGTCCCTAGAATTTCTAAGCAAACAGCTGGAGGCAGGGCTTTCTGCTATAGAGCTCCATTTTTATGGAACGGTCTGCCTACCCATGTCAGAGACGCAAACTCGGTCTCAACCTTTAAGTCTTTACTGAAGACTCATCTCTTCAGTGGGACATATGATTGAGTGTAGTCTGGCCCAGGAGTGTGAAGGTGAACGGAAAGGCTCTGGAGCAACGAACCACCCTTGCTGTCTCTGCCTGGCCGGTTCCCCTCTTTCCACTGGGATTCTCTGCCTCTAACCCTATTACAGGGGCTGAGTCACTGGCTTACTGGGGCTCTCTCATGCCGTCCCTGGAAGGGGTGCGTCACCTGAGTGGGTTGATTCACTGATGTGGTCATCCCGTCTGGGTTGGCGCCCCCCCCCCCCCTTGGGTTGTGCCATGACGGAGATCTTTGCGGGCTATACTCAGCTTTGTCTCAGGATGGTAAGTTGGTGGTTGAAGATATCCCTCTAGTGGTGTGGGGGCTGTGCTTTGGCAAAGTGGGTGGGGTTATATCCTTCCTGTTTGGCCCTGTCCGGGGGTGTCCTCGGATGGGGCCACAGTGTCTCCTGACCCCTCCTGTCTCAGCCTCCAGTATTTATGCTGCAGTAGCTTATGTGTTGGGGGCTGGGGTCAGTTTGTTATATCTGGAGTACTTCTCCTGTCCAATTCGGTGTCCTGTGTGAATCTAAGTGTGCGTTCTCTAATTCTCTCCTTCTCTCTCTCGGAGGACCTGAGCCCTAGGACCATGCCCCAGGACTACCTGACATGATGACTCCTTGCTGTCCCCAGTCCACCTGGCCGTGCTGCTGCTCCAGTTTCAACTGTTCTGCCTTATTATTATTCGACCATGCTGGTCATTTATGAACATTTGAACATCTTGGCCATGTCCTGTTATAATCTCCACCCGGCACAGCCAGAAGAGGACTGGCCACCCCACATAGCCTGGTTCCTCTCTAGGTTTCTTCCTAGGTTTTGGCCTTTTTAGGGAGTTTTTCCTAACCACCGTGCTTCTACACCTGCATTGCTTGCTGTTTGGGGTTTTAGGCTGGGTTTCTGTACAGCACTTTGAGATATCAGCTGATGTACGAAGGGCTATATAAATACATTTGATTCGATTTGAACAAACACAAAGCTCCACCACCCCAGTTACCCAGCAGGGCACAGTGAACAAACACAAAGCTCCACCAGCCCAGTTACCCATCAGGACAGGGAACAAACACAAAGCTCCACCAACCCAGTTACCCAGCAGGGCACAGAGAACAAACACAAACCTCCACCAACCCAGTTACCCAGCAGGGCACAGGGAACAAAAACAAACCTCCACCAACCCAGTTATCCAGCAGGACACAGGGAACAAGCACAAAGCTCCACTAGCCCAGTTACCCAGAGGGAACAGGGAACAAACACAGAGCTCCACCAGCCCAGTTACCCAGAGGGCACAAGGAACAAACACAAAGTTCCACCAGCCCAGCTTGCTCTACACACACAAAACATTTTGGAGTCACTTTATTTGAAATAAGAATAGATTATGCATCTGTAACTTTCTTACTCATCAAGTTGGTGGTTGAAGATATCCCTCTAGTGGTGTGAGGGCTGTGCTTTGGCAAAGTGGGCGGGATTATATCCTGCCGGTTGGGCACTGTCCGGGGGTATCGTCGCATGGGGCCAGAGTGTCTCCTGACCCCTCCTGTCTCAGCCTCCAGTATTTATGATGCAGTAGTTTATGTGTCGGGGGGCTAAGGATCAGTCTGTTATGTCTGGAGTATTTCTCCTGTCTTATCCGGTGTCCTGTGTGAATTAAAGTATGCTCTCTCTAATTCTCTCTTTCTCTCTCTCTTTCTTTCTTTCTTTCTCTCGAGAGGACCTGAGCCCTTGGACCATGCCTCAGGACTACCTGGCATAATGACTCCTTGTTGTCCCCAGTCCACCTGGCCGTGCTGCTGCTCCAGTTTCAACTGTTCTGCCTGCAGCTATGGAACCCTGACCTGTTCACTGTGATTACTATTATTTGACCATGCTGGTCAGTTATGAACATTTGACAATATTGCCAATGTTCTGTTAAAATCTCCACCCGGCACAGACAGACTGGCCACCCCTCATAGCCTGGTTCCTCTCTTGGTTTCTTCCTAGGTTTTGGCCTTTCTAGGGAGCCACCATGCTTCTACACCTGCATTGCTTGCTGTTTTGGGTTTTCGGCTGAGTTTCTGTACAGCACTTTGAGATATCAGCTGATGTAAGAAGGGCTTTATAAATGCATTTGATTTTGATTTGATCATTTTCAGGATTCATTCAGGACTATCTGTAATCATGGTAGCATCCATATTAATGTAGAAGTGTTTAGAAACATTTTCTATTCTTATTTACAATTAAAGTGACAAAAAATGACACAAGACATTATTTACCATTAATTTCTATTGGGCACAAAATTATCTGAAACACAACCAAAACAAACAAACAGCAAGTGCATCCAACAAGTGTGTAATCTCAAGATGGATGTAATCATTGCATGCTAGGAATATGAGACTAAATACTACATTTTTGACGAGTTTAATACACATATAAGTGAATTTGTACAAATACTTTTTGTCCTCTAAAATGAGAGGACTATAATTTCAAAACGGTTCACCCGATATGGATGAAAATATCCTCAAATTAAAGCTGACCATCTGCACTATAACCTAATTACATTGTATCATTTGAAATCCAATGTGCTGGAGTACAGAGCCAAAATGAACAAAACATTTCACTGTCCCAATACTTTCGGAGCTCACTATATGTAATAGAAAGACACTCTCTCTGTGCATTAACAATTTACTTCACTAGAGGATACTGCAGTGCTCTCATTACTGTGTTGCTCGCTTTGCGAGGTCATTCACACTCTTTTGGGGTTCAAGGCAATGTTTTCTAAATGTTTTATGAATTGAACATTAACATGTATTCAATTACAGTGAGAGTGACTTTGGTGTATTCTATGAATTAACAGGAAAAATACCTTCATCAAGATGAGCTGGCACACAAGTCAACCCTAGTGAGGCTAAAATAGAATTGATTTGATCTCAAAACCCTGTCTGATATTGATCACTGAACAATACTTGCTGCTGTATATAAAAAACTACAATTGCATAATCTGTTACAATATACTAAAATTTTAAGTTTAACCAAATGCTTGTTAAAACCAGTAAAAGGAATTACAAACTTTACACCTGAACAATTTTCTCAATATTATGATAGGACTGCAGAAAAAATGTATGTACTAATGAGTGATAAAATCCAATTGGCATGCCATATAGTCATCATTAAGACTAAGAAGAAGAAGATGATGTTATGGGGTTCTAGACTCTCCTTCTAGGCTGACTGCTGTTGTCTACTGAGGTTAGTTCTGCACAAAGCTAGGACCCCCTGGCTTAGCACACATCATTTATTCATGCAGGGTGCACTAATGTGTGTCTAATGCACATCTGGACTTAGATCATACTGAGACCAGGGACTGCAGAGTCCACTTCTTCTCTCTCCCTCTATCCACTCTGTATCTCAATCTTGCACATCAAATACAACATAATGAAATGCTAATGTCAATATGCAGGATCCTTTTGACTTGTTTATATTGTCCTCATAGTTGGGGACACACCCTTGTCATATATCTCACTGCACATGTACTGTGCTTGAAATCCAGGAAGAAAGGAACAACAAAGATGTGGATACATAATATATATATATTTTAATTAAATACAGTATTTAATTCTAAACCAGGGGTCTCAAACATTTTCTAGCATGAGAGCTATACTACATGACCAAAGATATGTGGACACCTGTTCATCGAACATCTCATTCCAAAATCATGGGCATTAATATGCTATAACAGCCTCCCTCCTCTCTCTCCAGTCAAGTTCTTCCACACCAATCTCAACAATTTCTGTATGGACCTCACTTTCTGCACGGGGGCATTGTCATGCTGAAAATAAATAAATTAGTTCACACCCTGATCTGTGTCACCTGTTTTTGTGATTGTCTTCGCCCCCCTCTAGGTGTCGCCCATCTTCCCCATTATCCCCTGTGTATTTATACCTGTGTTCTCTGTTTGTCCGTTGCCAGTTTGTTTGGTTTGTCAAGTCAACCAGCGGTTTTGTGTCTCAGCGCCTGCTTTTCCCAGTCTCTCTTTTTCTCGCCCTCCTGGTTTTGACTTTTGCCTGTCCTGACTCTGAGCCCGCCTGCCTGACCACTCTTCCTGACCACTCTGCCTGCCCCTGAGCCTGCCCCCGAGCCTGCCTGCTGACCTGTACCTTTGCCCCACCTCTGGATTATTGACCTCTGTCTACCCTGAGCCTGCCTGCCGTCCGGTTCCGTTGCCTCACCTCTGGTTTACTGACCCCTGCCTGCCTTGACCTGTCTATTGCCTGCCCCTGTTTGATTAATAAACCATTGTTAATTTGATGTTGTGGATCAGAAAACCAGTCATTATCTGGTGTAACTACCATTTGCCTCATGCAATGTGACACATCTGCTTCGCACAGAGTTGATCAGGCTGTTGATTGTGGCATGTGGAATGTTGTCCCACTCAAAAATAATTGAATGTATTTATAAAGCCCTTCTTATATCAGCTGATATCTCAAAGTGATGTACAGAAATCCAGCCTAAAACCCGAAAACGCAAGCAATGCAGGTATAGAAGCACGGTGGCTAGGAAAAACTCCCTAGAAAGGCCAGAACCTAGGAAGAAACCTAGAGAGGAACCAGGCTATGAGGGGTGGCCAGTCCTCTTCTGGCTGTGCCGGATGGAGATTATAACAGAACATGGCCAAGATGTTCAAATGTTCATAGGTGAACAGCAGGGACAAATAATAATAATCACAAGGGTGCAACATGTCAGCACCTCAGCAGTAAATGTCAGTTGGCTTTTCATAGCCGATCATTCAGAGTATCTCTACCGCTCCTGCTGTCTCTAGAGAGTTGAAAACAGCAGGTATGGGACAGGTAGCACGTCCTGTGAAAAGGTCAGGATTCCATAGCCGCAGGCAGAACAGTTGAAACTGGAGCAGCAGCACAGCCAGGTGGACTGGGGACAACAATGAGTCATCAGGCCAGGTAGTCCTGAGGCATGGTCCTAGGGTCTGGTCCTCCGAGAGAGAGAAAGAGAGAGTTAGCGAGAGCATACTTAAATTCACACATGACACCGGATAAGACAGGAGAAATATTCCAGATATAACAGACTGGCCCTAGCCCCCCAACACATAAAACACTGCAGCACAAATACTGTAGAGAAAGAAAGCCTCTTCAAAGACTGTGCAAAGTTGCTGGATATTGGAGGGAATTGGAAAACACTGTTTTACACATCAATTCAGATCATCCCAAACATGCTCTATGGGTGACATGTCTGGTGAGTATGCAAGCCATGGAAGAACTGATACACTTTCAGCTTCCAGGAATTGTGTTCAGATCCTTGCTACATGGGGCTGTGAATTATCATGCTGAAACATGAGGTGATGGCGGTAGATGAATGGCATGACAATGGGCCTCAGGATCTCGTCATGATATCTCTGTGCATTCAAATTGTCGTCGATAAATTGCAATTGTGTTCATTGCCCATACCATAACCCCACCGCCACCTTGGGGCACTCTGTTCACAACGTCGACATCAGCAAACCGCTTGCCCACACGATGCATTACACGTCGTTTACTATTGTGAGGCCGGTTGGATGTACTGCCAAATTCTCTAAAACAACATTGGAGGTGGCTTATGGTAGAGAAATGAAAATTAAATTCTCTGGTAATATCTCTGGACATTTCTGCAGTCAGCATGCCAATTGCATGCCCCCAAAACTTGAGACATCTGTGGAATTGTGTTGTGTGACAATACTGCACATTTTAGAGTGGCCTTTTGTTGTCTCCAGCACAAGGTGCACCTATGTAATGATCATGCTGTTTAATCAGCTTTCTGATATGCCACACTTGTCAGGTGGCTGGATTATCTTGGGAAAGGAAGAAAGGCTCACTAACAGGGATGTAAATACATTTGAGCAAAACATTTGAGAGAAAAAATAGATGAGGTCTGGAAGGGGAAAAAACGAATTTAGATTTTTCTCCTGTGAGATACATTCAGCCTCTTGCGAATTGGAGGACAATTATGAAACAGAGAGAGATGAAATATATATATATATTAGTTCATTTTTGGGGGGAAGCCTGGCTTCCCTTGGCATCCATGCATACACGCCACTGTCTCTCAACGCTGAGGATTGTGAGGCGTGTGTAGCCTTTGATCTGATGTGACCACGTTGGGTTGGACCATTGGATGTGACAGTTCCCTGCTGTTGTTCTGATGCTCGCGCCTATTGGCTGGCTGTGAGGTGAAAGGTTGTTGCTGTCATCAAATTTGCTCTGAGAAGGGGGGCAGAACAGGACATAGGAAATGGTACTGATGAGAGGAAATAGCCAGCAGGCAGGGGAAGCTGAGCCAGCACACAGTGCGATGTCAGGTTGCTGATTTACCACAGCAGCCTTCATCTTTGAAACCTCCTACTAGAGATGCGCTTTGCTATACGTTATGACGACAATCAGTTTTTCAACTGACGACAATCATTGCGTGGGGCAGACAAAAAAGCTAAACAGCCCTTTCTTCTTGTTATGTAATAGCATAAAACACAGCAAGCAGAGGAGACTTTGACTTTGTGCATTGCAAATATCATGACGACCAACTAGCACATTGTAAATTACGAGGAAGAACATGTCTAAATGAATGTATACCTATTTTAATCTTAGAAATAGCATGTAAAGGGTGCATTGTGTGCATTTGCACGAAGCTCGGATGCGCGCCGAGGATTAATTTACCGGTGACCAATTTGAGTCGCCTTCTGAAGAGGTTTATCGCTGCACTGGTGTGATTCCTTCAGAATTTTGGCCGAAAGGAGCGTCTCTCACCTCATTTGTAAGGATATGCCGGAACAGTGTCATCATCAATAACCAAGTTGTGATAGTCTACTGGGAAGATTAATTTTGGAATCACATTTTGTCCTGTATTGAATATATTAATTATATCAAGCAGACGATAGGCATAAACAATGGCGGGCCCGGAGCAGTCCCAGCAGGTAGAGCAGAAAGCTGAGCCCATAGACGACGCTGAGCTCGCTCTTCAAGGTATCAACATGCTTCTCAACAACGGATTCAAGGAGAGCAACGAGCTTTTCAGAAAATATAGGTGAGATATTCTTCCTGGCCTTCATAATTTCATAAAACGTAGCCTATTATATGATCATATGTAGGTAAAGCAATATGCTGCACCTATCTAATCATGACAGATAACCTTGAATCATTATTAAATATTCACATGGTAGTAGCAAATGTACCCCCCAGCAAATTGAAGGTTGGACAGAAATATTGATAAAACATCAGAGCTCAGCATATTTCTTTTGAGATCGTACCCATCAGAGCCATACAGGATATTTCATATTTTAGGCTTATACAAGGCTTTGGTATCATTAAAGTATTATAATCTCAGTGGCCAATTGCATCAGTAATTCCCCAAACACATTGTCCAACTAAAGTCCAAAACACAAAGACTGTTTGTTCTCTTTGGTAGAACACACTGGTGCCAAACAGTGCATGACCATGGTTAGGCATAGTTTTATTTGAAATGTTTAGCCTGTTTGCACTTGTGATTTTGATTATGTATTATTTGCTTTACCCTTTATTTCCTCTTAAAGCTGCAGATGCATGTTATTGAGTTGGTGTAACATACTGTAATGAAACAGGCAGAGAGCGTACAATATAGGCTAATGAAAGTCTAAATTTAAATCCAGTCTTGTCTCTTCAAACTATCCCCCTTCATAGCCCCCCCCCCCCCCCATATGTACTACATGCTGGCCCTGACATTCCAAACAGTTGAAGGGGTAATGGTGACTGAGAAATGGAAGGATAGTGCACTGCACTCACAGCAATCCAGCTATGTTTGTGCCAACAGGAGAAACTTCCACTTACTGTGCTAATTTTAGCTCCCTGGATAATCAAGCCTTTCTCCCTCCATGAGTCGCTGATGATGCTGAAACAAAGGACTGAATGTCCCTCTCTGTGAAGCACTATGTGGGAAAACATATCTAGTGACTAAGAAGTTCATGGTTATTTTTATACCAATTTGATGAATGATTTTTGATAATCAATTATGATCTTTATCTTTAGTTTGTTTCCTTGGTAACATAACTTTTCCTCTTAGTCGATACTCAACATTCACTGGCTACTATTTCTCCTGCTTTCTTGAATTATGTTTGGTATTAGGCCGAAGTAACTGTCTCTATTGCTCACCCACTTCGTAAGTATTATATTATTTTTGTCGTCTTCTCCATACTTTCCATCCTTAACGTGTCTATCTCTCCCTTCCATTAACTCTGTCCTCTCTCTTCAGGACTCACAGTCCACTGATGAGCTTTGGGGCCAGTTTTGTCAGCTTCCTGGTGAGTTTCCTCAGACTGCATCTTGGCTGCAGTACAGATGTGTTGCCGCGACCCTTTGGTTGTTTTGCTGGAGATGGCTCACATCCTCTACTGACATTCTCTCTCATGACATCACCACAAGCATGCAAGCTAAGAGAGACAGGGCCAATTAAATGACTCATCCTAACAATGTTAGTGTGTGACATTACACCATACAGTGCATTGAGTGAGTTAGATGTGTCAAGACTTGACTCGACCCAATTTGTGAATGGATTACATCATCATGCCCACTATTGTCCATTTCCCCTCATTTTCAACTATTACCATAATGGATGCATCTTCAACGCATCAAAATAATTTAGCTGTGGAGACTATCACTCCTTTGTAGTGATGTGTTTGACACTATTAGTCAGTCGGGGAAAAGAGAGAGAATGCGACAGATTTTCCGTAAAATGGTCACAAAACAAAATCCCCCTGTCACTGCCCCTCATGTCAGAGTTGGAGCAACTATGAAGGCAGAGATGACTTCATTCTCCTCTGCCCTCCCATGCAACAAAATGCCTGGAAGGATAATGCATCAGTTAAAGGACCACTGATGCGTAGAGGGCCTCATAGTTGCACGAATGAAACATTATTTAAATAATCTGAAAAGCAAACCACATATTTCCAAGGGTGGAGGATGCATAGATTGGGTGGAGGATGCATATGTACAGTTGAAGTCAGAAGTTTACATACACTTAGGTTGGAGTCATTAACAAACTATAGTTTTGGCACATCGGTTAGGACATCTACTTTGCATGACACAAGTAATTTTTTCCACAATTGTTTACAAACAGATTATTTCACTTAACTCACTGTATCACAATTCCAGTGGGTCAGAAGTTTACATACACTAAGTTGACTGTGCCTTTAAACAGCTTGGAAGATTCCAGAAAATGATGTCATGGCTTTAGAAGCTTCTGATAGGCTAATTGACATAATTTGAGTCAATTGTAAGTGTACCTGTGGATGTATTTCAAGGCCTACCTTCAAACTCAGTGCCTCTTTACTTGACATCATGGGAAAATCAAGATAAGTCAGCCATGACCAGAGAAAAAAAAGTCTGGTTCATTCTTAGGAGCAATTTCCAAACACCTGAAGGTACCACGGTCATCTGTACAGACAATGGTACGCAAGTATAAACACCATGGGACCACGCAGCCATCATACCGCTCAGGAAAGAGACGCGTTCTGTTTCCTAGAGATGAACGTACTTTACATTTACATTTACATTTAAGTCATTTAGCAGACGCTCTTATCCAGAGCAACTTACAAACTTTGGTGCGAAAAGTGCAAATCAATCCCAGAACAACAGTAAATGACCTTGTGAAGATGCTGGAGGAAACAGGTACAAAAGTATCTAAATCCAATCAATCAATCAAATGTATTTATAAAGCCCTTCTTACATCAGCTGATATCACAAAGTGATGTACAGAAACCCAGCCTAAAACCCCAAACAGCAAGCAATGCAGGTGTAGATGCATGGTGCCTAGGAAAAACTTCCTAGAAAAGCCCGAACCTAGGAAGAAACCTAGAGAGGAACCAGGCTATGAGGGGTGGCCAGTCCTCTTCTGGCTGTGCCTGGTGGAGATTATAACAGAACATGGCTAAGATGTTCAAATGTTCATAGATGACCAACAGGGTCAAATAATAATAATCACAGTGGTTGTTGAGGGTGCAACAGGTCAGCACCTCAGGAGTAAATGTCAGTTTGCTTTTCATAGCCGATCATTCAGAGTATCTCGACCGCTCCTGCTGTCTCTAGAGAGTTGAAAACAGCAAGTTTGGGACTGGTAGCACGTCCGTTGAACATTTCAGGGTTCCATAGCCGCAGGCAGAACAGTTGAAACTGGAGCAGCAGCACAGCCATGTGGACTGGGGACAGCAAGCCAGTAGTCATGAGAGTTTCGGTCGGCAGTGTAGCCTAGTGGTTAGAGCATTGGACTAATAACCGAAAGGCTGCAAGTTCGAATCCCCGAGCTGACAAGGTACAAAAATCTGTCGTTCTGCCCCTGAACAGGCAGTTAACCCACTGTTCCTAGGCCATCATTAAAAATAAGAATTTGTTCTTAAATGACTTGCCTAGTAAAATAAAAAAATAAAAATGAGGCATGGTCCTAGGACTCAGCTCCTCCGAGAGAGAGAATTAGAGAGAGCATACTTAAATTCACACTGGATAAGACAGGAGAAATACTCCAGATATAACAGACTGACCCTAGCCCCCGGCACATGAAGTACTGCAGCATAAATACTTGAGGCTGAGACAGGAGGGGTCGGGAGACACTGTGGCCCCATCCAACAATACCCCCAGACAGGGCTAAACAGGCAGGATATAACCCCACCCACTTTGCCAAAGCACAGCCCCCACACCACTAGAGGGATATCTTCAACCACCAACTTACCATCCTGAGACAAGGCCGAGTATAGCCCACGAAGATCTCCGTCACGGCACAACCCAAGGGGGGGGCGCCAACCCGGACAGGAAGATCACATCAGTGACTCAACCCACTCAAGTGATGCACCCCTCCTAGGGACGGCATGGAAGAGCACCAGTAAGCCAGTGACTCAGCCCCTGTAATAGGGTTAGAGGCAGAGAATCCCAGTTGAGAGAGGGGAGTAAAACAAGTCCTATATCGACATGACCTGAAAGGCTGCAATGCAAGGAAGAAGCCTCTGCTCCAAAACCACCATAAAAAAGCCAGACTACAGTTTGCAACTGCACTTGGGGACAAAGATCGTACTTTTTGGAGAAATGTCCTCTGGTCTGATGAAACAAAAATAGAACTGTTTGGCCATAATGACCATCGTTATGTTTGGAGGACAAAGGTGGACGCTTGCAAGCCGAAGAACATCATCCCAACCGTGAAGCACGGGGGTGGCAGCATCCTGTTGTGGGGGTGCTTTGCTTCAGGAGGGACTGGTGCACTTCACAAAATAGATGGCATCATGAAGAGGGAAAATTATGTTGATATATTGAAGCAACATCTCAAGATAAAGTTAAAGAAGTTAAAGCTTGGTCGCAAATGGGTCTTCCAAATGGACAATGACCCTAAGCATACTTCCAAAGTTGTGGCAAAATGGCTTCAGGACAACAAAGTCAAGGTATTGGAGTGGGCAGAACTGAAAAAGCGTGTGCAAGCAAGGAGGCCTACAAAGCTGAGTCGGTTACACCAGCTCTGTCAGGGGGAATGGGCCAAAATTCACCCAACTTATTGTGGGAAGCTTGTGGAAGGCTACCCAGAACATTTAACCCAAGTTAAACAATTTAAAGGCAATGCTACCAAATACTAATTGAGTGAATGCAAACTTCTGACCCATTAGGAATGTGATGAAAGAAAAAAAAGCTGAAATGAATCATTCTCGACTATTATACTGACATTTCACATTCTTAAAATTAAGTGGTGATCCTAACTGACCTAAAACAGGGGATTAAATGTCAGGAATTTGTGAAACTGAGTTTAAAGATATTTGGCTGAGGTGTATGTAAACTTCCGACTTCAACTGTATCTACGAATCAGTAGATTTATTTCATGACTTCCTCTCTGGGATTCTGGAATTGCTCCAGTTACTTATTCAAGTAAATGTTCTCTGACTGTGTGATAATAAAATACCACTGAATAAGAGATTGTCGACCAAACAGTGTGGCTCTCACACGTAACACACAGATACAATCCTGATGTCACCGTGTAACACACAGATACACACAATAGGGTCCCGATGTTTCAAGTTCAAATTTCTAGTTTTATTGTCAGGTGCACAAGTACAGTGAAATGCCTTTCTTGCAAGCTCTTTCCCAACAATGCAGTAATCAAAGTAATCAATATCAGTCATACTATAGAATAAACTAGAACAAAAACACACAAGAAATTGAAATAAGTAGAACACGAGAAAGTAAGTAAGCTATATACATGGTCAGTTCCAGGGTCTGTGCCAATGTCACTGTGTTCCATGTGCTGTGGCCTAGAAAGGGCTCTTTGTACTGAACCTGCGTTGTGAAAGCATTGTGTAACCCCTGTGTTATAACCCTCCTTCAGTCCGATTACAACACACTTGTGGCCAATACACCCCAATGAAAACTCAATCTGGTCTTATAATTAATTAAATCTGGTCCTTATTGTTTTAATTCATTCCATGAGTGTTTTCAATGTGCCAGCGTTAGCTGAAAAGCTCCAATGTGTTTGGGTGACGTTGCAGAATGCCATGATGACCTTTGAGGAGGAGAAGATGCAGACGGCGTGTGACGACCTGAGAACCACGGAGAAGCTGTGTGAGAGTGACAATGCTGGCGTCATAGAGACAATCAGGAACAAAATCAAGAAGAGTGTGAGTGAACGACTGATTACAGGCAGAGAAGCAGGCAGGCAGACAGATGTTTCATTTACATGGAACATTTATGTTTATTATATCCCAACATTGGTAATGTAGCATGCAATGTTCTGTCTTGATTTTGGCTGTTAAATAACATAATTGTTGCCAGCTGTTTCAGTATCAATAATCAAAGCCAAAATGGAAACAATATCTTTGTTAACAATCTTCTATATTGAGAGTGATATTGACAACTATGAGATCATGTCAAAACCACACTAAATGTAATTGGTGTAACTCTCTGAAATAGAATGAAGGAATAGAATGGAGACCTGTTTATGATCAACACGGGGCTTCTTCATTGCACAGCTGGACTGACTGATGGTTTCCTTGAGAGTTGATCAGATAATGACCAGACTGCTGTGTGTTTCTGTCTGTCAGTTGGAGTCCCAGAGGTCAGCGGTCGTGGTTGTGGACCGCCTGCAACGACAGATCATTGTGGCCGACTGCCAGGTCTACCTCGCTGTGCTTTCCTTCGTCAAGCAGGAGCTCTCATGTAATGTATCATTTGTTGAATCCACAATCTGTAATGCAAAATGGATCTTAACTAAATTATTTTGGATACATTTTTTTTTCGATAATGTGATATGATTAATACCAGTCTACTGATTTTGGAAAACAGGTAAAGTAGGAATCATGAGAGTTAACTGGATTTAACTTTCCATCTCCACTGGACTGCCTCTTACAGTATCTTCTCCACAACAGCGTACATAAAAGGAGGCTGGATCCTCCGTAAGGCCTGGAAGATGTACAATAAGTGCCACAGTGACATCAGTCAGCTGCAGGAGACCTGTGTGAGGCGCTGTTCCTCCCATGAGGAGGATCTGTCCTCAGACCAGGCCAATCACAACTCCCCAGTGGAGGGCGCTGTGACTGAAGAGGCCCTGGACCGGCTCAAGGGCTCCGTCAGCTTCGGCTACGGCCTCTTTCACCTCTGCATCTCTATGGTACCACCACACCTACTCAAGATCATCAACCTGCTGGGTTTCCCTGGTGACCGTCTCCAGGGTTTGTCCTCCCTCATGTATGCCAGTGAGAGTAAGGACATGAAGGCCCCACTAGCTACGTGAGTAAGAGTATTACATCACTTCTGAGAGGGAGAGAGCGACTTACTACACTAACTAAAAACCCAACAACAATTTCAAAATTTTTGCTGAGTTACACTTCATATAAGGGAATCAGTCGATTAAAATAAATTCATTCTGCCCTAATCTCTGGATTTCACATCACTGGGAATACAGATAATCATCTGTTGGTCACAGATACCTTAAAAAATGTAGGGGCGTGGATCAGAAAACCAGTCAGTATCTGGTGTGAGCGCCATTTGCCTCATCCTGCGTGACACATCTCCTTTGCTTAGAGCTGGCGTGGTTACACGGGGTCTGCGGTTGTGAGGCCGGTTGGACATACTGCCAAAATCTAAAATGATATTGGAGGTGGCTTATGGTAGAGAAATTAACATTCAATTCTCTGGCAACATCTCTGGTGGACATTACTGCATTCAGCATGCCAATTGCATGCTCCCTCAAAACTTGAGACATTTGTGGCATTGTGTTGTGTGACAGAACTGCACATTTAAGAGTGGCCTTTTATTGTCCCCAACACAAAGTTCACCTGTGAGTGATCATGCTGTTTAATCAGCTTCTTGATATGCCACACCTGTCAGGTGGATGGATTATCTTGGCAAAGGGGAAATGCTCACTTACAGGGATGTAAACAAATTTGCGCCCAAAATTTGAGAGAAATAAGCTTTTTGTGTGTATTGAACATTTTTGGGATCTCTTATATCAGCTCTTGAAACATGGGACCAACACTTTACATGTTGCATTTATATTTTTGTTCAGTGTAGTAGTTGAAGGGAATGACATTCAAGCAAAGGGAGAAGGAAAGGGGTAATGTTCTTTTTGTCAGTTCTTTTTACTGCTTGAATGAGCTGATATATGTCTGGTGCCTTCAGAAAGTATTCATACCCCTTGACTTATTCCACATTTTGTTGTGTTACAGCCTGAATTAAAACATTTATAAAATATGTTTTTCTCTCACCCATCTACACCATAACCCCATAATGACAAAGTGAACACATGTTTTTTTACAAATTGATTGAAAATAAATACAGAAATATCTCATTTACATAAGTGTTCGTACCCCTGGGACAATACTTTGTAGAAGCACCTTTCTCTAAGAGTCTCTAAGCCCTTTTTTGCGATCCATTGGAAAAACTTCCCTGGTCTTTGTGGTTGAATCTGTGTTTGCAATTCACTACTCGGTTGAGGGACCTTGTGTGGGGTACAGAGATACGCTATTCATAAAAAATGATTGAACAACCTATTATGTCATTTGTTCAGCACATTTTTACTCCTGAACTTATTTAGGCTTGCCATAACAAATGTTTTGAATACTTATTTGCTCAAGACAGTTTCTTTGAATTCATTAATTTCTAACATTTTCAACAAACAAAATTCCATTTCGACATTGTGGGGTATTGTGTGTAGATCAGTGACACAATCCCAATGTAATCAATTGAAAAATCAGGCTGTAACACAACATAATGTGGAGGGGGTGAATACTATCTGCAGGCACTGTAGATATGTCATCATTTGAAAGAAAAGCAGAGCACAGGTCTTGATTTAGATTTAGGATCATGCGTTGTTACTCTGCACGATGTGTTTCAGCTCATCTCTTTCCCAGCTCTTGGCAAAGTTCTTGTTCCTGCTGTTTCATACACGGCCATCTGTTTTGTCATAACTCATAGAGTATCACAGTGGCATATTATAATCATAGCGTATTTATTCTGTGTGTAATACAGGGAACCAGGGACAGGTTGTCACGATCATTGTAATGATGAGACCAAGGCGCAGCGTGAATAGAGTTCCACATATTTTTAATGAACTGAAACTCACCAAAACAAAACAACACCAACCAACCAACCGAACGAACGAACGAACGAATGAACCGCTATTAGTGTGCACACAGGTACCTAACTAGACAAGATCCCACACCAGAAAGTGGGAAAAAGGGCTGCCTAAATATGATCACCAATCAGAGACAACGATAAACAGCTGTCTATGATTGGGAACTATATCAGGCCAACATAGACATACAAAAAAAACTATACATACAAAAACCTAGATTACCCACCCTAGTCACACCCTGACCTAACCAAAATATATAGAAAACAGAGATATCTAAGGTCAGGGCGTGACACAGGTGTTTGTTGTAAAATGTAACATTTGAAGTCATAGAGAATTGGGGACATATTGAGTACAATTGCATACTGTCAGTGGCAGTTGAGTGGTGACTTATGATGACTAGTAGATCTAAGAATATTCCCATGCTTATTGGAATGTCTAGTGGGGAAAAATGGCCCTGAAACAAACTACCATTTGCTATTTATGAAATTTGGTGTTTTACCAAATTACTGCAGTGAGGTTTTGTTTGATATGGCATCTTTACAAAGCTCTAAGTTAACAAGGTTTCCTTTCTTGTCAAATATCTAAGAACTTGAATGTACTGTAATCAATATTCATTAAAAACATCTTAAATTGTCATTCAAACAAACCGTTTGCATCTCTCTTCCCTGCCCAGGTTGGCCCTCCTGTGGTACCACACAGTAGTGCTGCCCTTTTTTGCACTGGATGGTTCTGACACTCAGGCAGGCCTGGAGGAAGCCAAGGCCATTCTGCAGAGGAAGGCTGTGGTCTACCCCAATTCCTCCCTCTTCATGTTCTTTAAAGGACGTGTTCAGAGGTTAGAGGTGAGCATGGGGTCATCTGAAGGTTAAATAACAGTATGTTGCCGCTTAGTGTTGTACAGGACAGTAAGTGGTTGTAGCTTGTAATTGTGTCAAGTGATGAGTTGTGTGCTCTCTCCATCTCATTTATATCTCATCTATCTCCAGTGCCAAATTAACAGTGCGCTGGTGTCCTTCCATGATGCACTAGAGCTTGCATCAGACCAAAGAGAGATCCAGCACGTGTGTCTCTATGAAATCGGTACTTGTTAACCTCACATACATGCATTCTAACTTTCAAATGAGCACCCAGACATGCAAACACTCATCATGTACTGTTTACAGTCACTGAGAAACAAATCCATCTGTTGTACCTATTTGTCTTGTCTTGATTTCAGGCTGGTGCAGTATGATAGAGATGAACTTTGAGGATGCATTCAGGTCATTTGAGAGGCTGAAGAATGAGTCCCGGTGGTCACAATGTTACTATGCCTACCTGACTGGAGGTGAGAGAGCCACTGCCCAGGAACATGTGGAGCATTGATCGATCATCATCATTTCATCTTTATCTTCTCAAAGTTATCTCACACTCTAAACCCCCCCTTTGTGCAGTATGTCAGGGAGCTGCAGGGGACTTGGATGGTGCCAAGTGTGTCTTCAAAGATGTCCAGAAACTGTTCAAGAGGAAGAACAACCAGATTGAGCAGTTTGCCCTCAAGCGGGTGGGTCATTTTCATCTAAGTGTATTTACTATGTCTTTATCCACTCTTTGTGAAACTAATAACCATGAATCCTCTCCCTTTCTCTGCCTTGGCCTCTCTGCCTCACCCTACTGCAGGCGGAGAGACTGAGGAAGATGTCTCCCACCAGAGAGCTGTGCATTCTGGGTGTCATAGAGGTGCTGTACCTGTGGAAGGCTCTGCCCAACTGCTCCTCCTCCAAACTGCAGCTCATGAATCAGGGTAAGGGCTGGAGCCCAACCTTTATCATCCTTCACATGTCATCATATCTAAAACAGTAATACAACAGGCATAAGCTTTCTATTACACTGTCAAAAAATATGAAATTCTTAAATTCTTCCTAGAGAGAAGACTGAATCTCTCTACCCTGTTTTCTCCCCAATTTCATGGTGTCCAATTGGTAGTTAGTCTTGTCTCATCTCTGCAACTTCCGTACGGACTCGGGAGAGGTGAAGGTCGAGAGCCGTGCGTCCTCCGCAACACAACCCAACCAACCAAGCCGTACCGCACTGCTTCTTGACACAATGCCCACTTAACCCAGAAGCCAGCCGCACCAATGTGTTGGAGGAAACACCGTACACCTGGCGACCGTGTCAGCGTGCAGTGCGCCCGGCACACCATTATGCGATGGGACATGGACATCCCTGCCGGCCAAACCCTCCCCTAACCCGGATGACACTGGACCAATTGTCTGCCGCCCCATGGGTCTCCCGGTCGCGACAGAGCCTGGACTCAAACCCAGAAACTCTAGTGGCACACCTAGCACTGCGATGCAGTGCCTTAGACCACAGCGCCACTCAGGAGGGCTAAATCTCTTAGTTAAGGAGTTTCCTATGACAGAGTGGGGTGCTAACCACTGTACTAACAGATTGTAAAGTATTGTACAATTTCTGTTTAAGACATCGTTCCCTCTCGTTTTAGTGTTACAGAGTGTGGATGACGCATCGTGCAGGGGTCTGAAAAACCTCCTTCTTGGTTCCATTCACAAATGCCATGGAAATAATAAAGATGCTATCCAGGTAATTAGATTATTTGTACCTAAGCACATTATTGTACTATCATTATATTATCGTATGCCAGTACAAACAATTAAGCACTTATTAGTTATTCATTATCTAGGTATTTGTGCTGAATTACAGTGAATCATAAAGTATTCAGACCCCTTGACTTTTTCCACATTTTGTTACGTTACAGCCTTATTCTAAAATGGATTAAATAAAAAAATCCTCATCAATCTACATACAATGACAAAGAGAAAACAGGTGTTTATAAATTGTTGAAAATATCTAAAAATTAAAAAACAGTAATGCCTTATTTACATAAGTATTCAGACCCTTTGCTATGAGACTCGAAATTGAGATCAGGTGCATCCTGTTTCCATTGATCATCCTTGAGATGTTTCTACAACTTGATTGGAGTCCACTTGTGGTAAATTCAATTGATTGGATATTATTTGGAAAGGCACACCTGTCTATATAAGGTCCCACAGTTAACAGTTCATGTCAGAGCAAAAACCAAGCCATAAGGTTGAAGAAATTGTCCTTAGAGCTCCGAGACAGGATTGTGTTGAGGCACAACATTGAAGGTCCCCAAGAACACAGTGCCTCCATCATTTTTAAATATAAGATGCTTAGAACCACCAGTACTCTTGGTTGCCGCCCGGCCAAACTGAGCAATCGGGGACGAAGGGCTTTG
Organism: Oncorhynchus masou masou; assembly: GCF_036934945.1. Lineage (NCBI taxonomy): Eukaryota > Metazoa > Chordata > Actinopteri > Salmoniformes > Salmonidae > Oncorhynchus > Oncorhynchus masou. The sequence continues at coordinate 83,750,344 of NC_088235.1, read as the reverse complement.
ATCAGGGCCTGATCGTCACTCTGACAGTTCCTCTGTGGAGATGGGAGAACCTTCCAGAATGACAACCATCTCTGCAGCACTCCACTAATCAGGCCTTTATGGTAGAGTGGCCAGACGGAAGCCACTCCTCAGTAAAAGTCACATGACAGCCCGCTTGGAGTTTGCCAAAATGGCACCTAAAGACTCTCAGCCAATGAGAAAAAATATTCTCTGGTCTGATGCAACCAAGATTGAACACTTTGGCGTCAATGCCGAGCATCACTTCTGGAGGAAACCTGGCACCATCCCTATGGTGAAGAATGGTGGTGGCAGCATCATGCTGTGGGGATGTTTTTCAGTGTCAGGGACTGGGAGACTAGTCAGGATCAAGGGAAAGATGAACGGAGAAAAGTACAGAGAGATCATTGATGAAAACCTGCTCCAGGAGTGGCTTCGGTAGAAGTCTCTAAATGTCCTTGAGTGGCCCAGCCAGAGCCTGGACTTGAACCCAATCAAACATCTCTGGAGAGACCTGAAAATGACTGTGCAGCGACGCTCCCCATTCAACCTGACAGAGCTTGAGAAGATCTGCAGAGAAGATTGGGATAAATTCCCCAAATACAGGTGTGCCAAGCTTGTAGCGTCATACCCAAGAAGACTCAAGGTTGTAATTGCTGCCAAAAGTGCTTCAACAAAGTACTGAGTAAAGGGTCTGAATAGTAAATGTGATATTTCAGGTTTTCATTTTTAATACATTTGCAAAAACGTGTTTTTTCTTTGTCATTATGTTGTATTGTGTATAGATTGATGAGGGAGAAAAAAAACAATTTAATACATTTTATAATAAGGCTGTAATGTAACAATTTGGAAAAAGCCAAGGGGTCTAAATACTTTCTGAATGCCCTGTATCTCATTAGATTTTCCTTTGGTCTTTCTCCTCACATCTAGTCGTTCCAGCTGGCAGCCAGAGATGAGTTTGGTCGACAGACCAACTCTTATGTGCAGCCATACTCCTGCTATGAGCTTGGATGTGTCCTGCTTGCCAAACCAGAGGTGAGGATATCTCAACTCAGACAATATGTGCATGTGGGTGTTTGTGTTCAACATTTAATTAAGGAATTTATTGTAATAAACAAATGAGATTTTTTTTTGCATTGTGTTTCTGTCCAGACGGTGGGAAAAGGGAGAGCTTTTCTGCTTCAGTCAAAGGTACAGTTATCAGATTATATGAATAGTTAGCAATTTCCTGTTTGAAATGACTGGTACAAACAGCCTTTGTCTTAACACAGTCCATTCTAATTGTGAGCTCGTCATTGTATTCTTTGCTCTGCCACAGGAGGATTATGCAGGCTATGACTTTGAGAACAGACTTCACGTGCGCATCCACTCAGCCATGGCCTCGCTGAAGGAAGTGGTACCTCAAAGACCCGCCGACCACTGATGTAATGATAACTCAGCCTCCAGCTGTGCATTTGATGATACGGGAAGCATGGCTTTTACTATACATTGAAAGCCATTCAAAACCACAGTATGTCAGTCTCATCAGACACATTTTTATTTTCTTATACACACATCCAAGTACAATAAACCAACAATTTCATAGTCAATACCAACAATGTCATAGTCAATACCAACAATTTCATAGTCAATACCAACAATGTCATAGTCAATACCAACAATGTCATAGTCAATACCAACAATGTCATAGTCAATACCAACAATGTCATAGTCCATACCAACAATTTCATAGTCAATACCAACAATTTCATAGTCAATACCAACAATTTCATAGTCAATACCAACAATTTCATAGTCAATACCAACAATTTCATAGTCAATACCAACAATTTCATAGTCAATACCAATTTAGTGTATTTGGGGGGTTTTAGCCTTGCAACCCCTCCTTCCATTCTGTAGACCATAGGATACAAGTAACTTCTTGAAGAGGCACACCTTATTCCCATTTCAGGTTTCCTTGACCATAGGTAGTAATAGTACAGTTAACAGTAGGAAACATTGTCAACAAACATTTTCATCAATAGATAATTTTTCTGCAATGAGAAAGTGTTATAGTGAAGTCAAAGTGACAACAACCCTAAGAATGATTGAACAAGAACTTAGTGGCCTGCTACCTTGTGGTATTGTATCACGCAGCGTGCCATGGAACGCATACCATTAAGCAGTAAAAACGTTTCATTTTGGATTTTTTCTGACATTCACATTATAGCTTACAAGTAATATGCACAGCCAAATGTATTGTGACATTTTAGCACAATTTTAGTCCAAACAATGTTATAGATTAACATGATTTATTTTAGTTTCTAAGCAGTGGGCATTGATCTGCACACTATGCATACAATTGCAGGGGTATTAGTAACCCAGGGACCTGAAAGCTTCTTTTCTACAGCTGTGTACTATAAATTATAATGTTGTTTTTTTCTGAGATACTTTGGATGACAACACCCTTATCAGGACACAGAACACATTTATATTCATATTTACTCTGGTTTTTAAACAAAATGCAACAAAGTCCTATTAACTACAGGCATTTAATAACCACGATAGGATTTAAGTTATTCAAACTGGACATTCAAGTTTGATATTCTGTCATTTTAGTGTGATCAGGCTTTTCTATCATCAGGCCACACTGATGACGAGTGAAGCATTCAAGACTAAACTAAATTGAAAGTGCAGGGTATTGTATCACTCTTTTTATAATCACTCTGAGGTGCAATAAAAGGCAAAGCAATAAAAAGCAAAATGTCTGCTCATTTTAGACTGGAAGTTTCATTAGCTATTTCAAGTCCTACTTTACAAATAAACAAATTATAAAGGCTTAGCACAAGCACTACACAGCACAAATAATTTATTAGCAAATTCATACTATATGAGAGGTGATATAAACTGTCTTTACTTCATACTACAGGAAGGGTGATATAAACTCTTTAATTCATACTATACTGAACAAAAATATAAACGCATTTTTTTTATTTTACCTTTATTTAACCAGGCAAGTTAGTTAAGAACACATTCTTATTTTCAATGACGGCCTGGGAACAGTGGGTTAACTGCCTGTTCAGAACGACAGATTTGTACCTTGTCAGCTCAGGGGTTTGAACTCTCAACCTTGCGGTTGCTAGTCCAACGCTCTAACCACTAGGCTATCCTGCCGCCCCGTAAAGTGTTGGTCCCATTTTTCATGAGCTAAAATAAAAGATCCCAGAAATGTTCCATACACACAAAAAGCTTATTTCTCTCAAATGTTGTGAACAAATTTGTTTACATCCCTGTTCGTGAGCATTTCCCCTTTGCCAAGATAAACCATCCATCCACCTGACAGGTGTTGCATATCAAGAAGCTGATTAAACAGCAGGATCATTACACAGGTGAACCTTGTGTTGGGTACAATAAAAGGCCACTCTAAAATGTGCAGCTTTGTCACACAACACAATGCCACAGATGTCTCAAGTATTGAGAGTGTGCAATTGGCATGCTGACAGCAGGAATGTCCACCAAAGCTGTTGCCAGATAATTGTATGTTCATTTCTCTACCATAAGCCACCTCCAATGTCGTTTTAGAGAATTTGGCAGTACATGCAACCGGCCTCACAACCGCAGACCCTGTGTAACCACGCCAGCCCAGGACCTCCACATCCGGCTTCTTCACGTGCGGGATCGTCTGAGGAGGGGGATGGGGGGTGCTGAGGAGTATTTGTCTCTGTAATAAAGCCTTAATGTGTGGGGGAAAAAACTCATTCTGAATGGCTGTGCCCCTGCCCAATCGTGAAATCCATAGATTAGGGCCTATTGAATTTATTTAAATTTAATGATTTCCTTCTACTCAGTAAAATCTTTGAAATTGTTAAATGTTAAATTAAAATTGTTAAATGCCATACTAATAAAGGCATTTTAATTTAATTATATGAAGAGTGCCTTGGTCCTCCTTTCTTTTTGATGACCAATTTACCCCTTTTACCAAAGAGCACCTCCTGTCTACCAAAATGTACTATTGTGTACCTTAGTAGCGCTTCCCTTCCTCCTCTTTCTACTTGTTATTAGTTGCGTTTCTGTTTCTGTTCAGTATACATGAAGGGGGATATAAACGGTCTTTGCATCTGGTGCTGGTCAAATGTGGAATAACTCTTTGCCACCCTTCATATAGCATGGTATATTATTATGAATGATTTCTGAAACATCTATATAGGCCTTGTGGTAAAGGGCTTGTGAAGGCTTCAACATGCTATGTTTCCTTTAATGTGGGACTCTTTTTTTCATGTTCAAGGTTGTTTTTGAACATTGTTTTATCTACACTAAAGTCAGTCACTGACCTCCCATCTTTTCCTGTGACTGTGTAAAAGGATGTAAGATGTGGTGTGATGTATACCTTTTGACTACTGAGTGTGTGACCAGTAAGTGCTGGTATAAAGTAAGTTCACAGCTGTAAGAGAAAAGTGTATTAGAATGTAATAAATAATGAGTTAAATGTCATTATATGTATACCAAAAAACGGAGACATTCCTTTCTTAGAAATGTGTTCTATCCACTTTGTCGTGGGGTGGTGGAGGATTATGTGGATAGAGATGGTTAAATTGTAACAGGAAGTTGTTCCTATGTGGTGTCAGAGCCCTACATACTGTTCAATAAAGTGTTGTCAATTAATTCTGCATTTCGAATGAGCTGTTTCACTTTTATGCTGACAACATCCGTCTTGTGGCTTAATTTATGTCCATATGAAAAACGGAACCTTTTCTATAATTAGTTGGCACCATTTGGAGGTGGTGGCGGCAACTTCAGATGACATGTATTGTGATCTAAAGCTCTGACGACATTCCCACGTGTGGGCGGGCCATGCCCGTTATTATGACGAACTGCATAATTGTATGTTTCTACGTTTTTTACTGACGTAATACATTGTTACCTCTTGGTAAATTCATGTGACAACATATTTCTTTGCATTTGGAATACGGGAATAGAAAAGAGGACGTTTTTTTCGCAGAGTAAGTTAACCTAGGCCTACTTTTTAGACAACTTGTGTAGTTGCACGTATAAATTAAAATGAAATATTCTCAGAAGCTGATGTGTTCCTTATATACAGTGATAGCCCGATATATTAGATTCATTTAATTTATATAATATTCCCCTTCAGGAGAATTATCTCAACGAGGTGATCCTCCGTTAAAGATGTCCTACAGATATTCCGCCAAAGTGCCTCCGGGCTTGATGACTCTTTTGGAAGGCCTCAGTCGGGCCGTGGTGAAAAGACGGCCAGAATCCATCTCACAGTTTGCTACATTTTACTTCGCCGAGCTCTTGCACTTTAGGACAGGTACACATGTTTGTTGACAATAACTACATTTTAAAAAACAAAATATCATGAAATATGTTGAGAAAACTGAAGTAACATGTTTCATTGCTATGTTGGGTACAGAAAATCCAACTCTTGCCATCAACGACCTTGTGAGAGAATTCAATACAACTAAAGGTAGGCCTAACTAGATAATAGCCCATAATGATAAGGACATACCCAAGTACCAAAACAGGTACCTGAAGAGTAGCCTACTGTAATAAAAATGGAAAGTCCATGGCAGCACAATGCATTAATAAATGTGACATTACAAATCTCCTGGCTTTGTAAGAAATCACAATTCAAAGTCAATCAAATACCGTGACCCTTATATTTATTTTTCTCTTATAGTGCCTAAGTTCCCAAGTCATGGCATTGGAGCTGTGATTGCTCCGCTGGCAGTTCAGAATGAAAGTGCCACAGCAGTGTCTCCTGGTGGTCAATATGTCCAACCATTTGGAATTTACTCTCCAGACAGGATTTTCCAAACTCTTCCCAGTATTCCAGGAGTGGAGGAGCAGAAGCAGCCCTGGGTCCACGGCCAGAACATTCTGTACACTGGCACAACGTTGCCTGGTCTATCAGGTTGCAAAGAAGCTGCAGAAGCAACCTCCCTGCCAAGCCAATACCTCAATGACTCTGGCCTCCAGAGAAGTATGCAGGCAGTTACCACTAATGTGTCCCCTCATCCCATCTCAGCAGATCAAGCCGAAGATTTAGTCGTCTTCCGCAGGAAATTCAGGAATGACTGCATGACGGCTAACTGTGATATCAACTCTGCTGCCCCAGACCGGTGCCGGCAAACCAAGTCAGCTTTCCTCAAGAGGGTTCCACTGAGTGAGATCTATCACATATCCAATGCTGTTCTGATCAGGGCACCTTCTGTACCCTGTGAGTACATGATCGTAGTGCAGTCAGACAAGGTCCCGAAGACCATGGTGTTTCAGAGAGTCTCATCAGTCAGTAAGACAATGAGGAACACTCGAACAGCAGCAGCTTGTGGTGATGATGCCACTGGTGCCCCAGGTAACACCCAGCCTGACTGCACACCATGTTTCACCCCGCCTACAGCCCCATCGCAGGTGGTCAAAGATCAGCCAGACACCCAATTGGTCATGCCCCTAGTGCTGACTGAGGACACTCAGCTTTCTGGTGATGGAAATAGGGATCTCCTAACCCAACCTGGTTGGAATCCTCTTTCACCTGGAGACAATTCTGTTTACAAGCACATGGACATAAATATAGCATTACCTGATCCGAATGCCTACAACCCATACATCAATGAAATGATAGTGGATCAAATGAACTGGGTGAATGAAAATGTTTCAACCATGGTGTCAGATGATATAATAGCCCCTGGTATTATGGGTCCTGTCAACTCAGCACTTCAGGATGGATGTTTCCCCAGTGCAGTACCTGATGTGAACAGGTACAACCCCTACATGAATGAGATGATACTGGATCAAATTAATGGGGTGAACTTTGGTGTTTTATCCAAGGTGTCAGATGAGATGACAGGCGTCAATGTTATGGGCCCACCCATCTCAGCACCACTGGAGACAAAGGATACAAGTGTGGTGAACATTCCTGTGTGTCAACCTATTTTAGCTCCACAAGAAGCAAGTGCCCCCAGTTTGGTGTACCCTCCAACTTCAGCACAAGAAACATGTGCCCCCAGTTTGGTGTACCCTCCAACTTCAGCACAAGAAACATGTGCCCCCAGTTTGGTGTACCCTCCAACTTCAGCACAAGAAACATGTGCCCCCAGTTTGGTGTACCCTCCAACTTCAGCACAAGAAACATGTGCCCCCAGTTTGGTGTACCCTCCAACTTCAGCACAAGAAACATGTGCCCCCAGCTTGGTGTATCCTCCAACACCACAGGCAACAATTGGAGCCACCTTCATGCCACCAAGTGTTTCACCAGCAGGAGAAGTAAGTGTTCCTAGTTTGGTGTACCCTCTAATTTCAGCTGGACAGGGGGGTAATATACCCAGTTTGGTGCTCCCACCTATTTATATTGCTCAACCAATTGGAGCACTCCCATTGCTTAGCACTCCTATTGTGCCACCCGTGGCGGGACCAAGGGCAGTCACTTTACCAAACCCATATGTACCAGCTCCACAAAAAACAACAGCCACTCTGCTTTATCCATCAATCTTGGCTCAGGAGGAAACAAGACCCCCTTCATTGCCACTCCCCCAGGCCATTGTTGCCCACCTGCATCAGTGCACTGGTCGGAATGCAGAAGCATTCCATGTGAATGAGGAGAACAGAAGAACACCCTATGTGATTCCATTGGTCTACCAAAGCATTATGGGAGTGCCACAGATGTATGTTCAACCACAACAACATCAGTTTATTCCCAGCTGGTCCAGAGAAGCACGTAAGTTGAATAACGATTGGTTGTAAAAGGACAATATATTATGCTCATACCTACCCAATGTACCAATTGTAGTTCTTCACCCTCTTTGTGTAGTTATTGTCATTGACCCCCCTAACAAATCTCTATCATCCCTGTAGATTCACAAAGGCTATGTGACCCAGCGCCTACTGGGGCCATGCCAGAGTGCCAGTATGTTACACCTGAAGCATGTGGTAGGAGCTGGAGATGCATTGCGACTATGGCTGGGATGCCAACAGTTGTGGCTTTCCCAGGAGGATCTAGGATTGTGATTGGCTGTGGGCAAGAGCAAGGCTACAACCCTGACCAGGCCAACTTGCCAATGTGCCAGGACTTTGGGCCCTGTTTCAGGACCCATCACATATCTATGGGTGGTGCCAGCTCATTTCAAACCCTCTGCCCAATGAGTGGTGCCTACATGCCAGTTATGCCTATGGCCCCTACCTTCACACCCACAGACCATCCCTGCTGCCAGGCTGCCCCTGATGTGATCACTCCACATTATGTAGTGATCAACAGCCCAACTCACAATGTTGCCTCTTACCCTACACCATCACCCATGCAGCCCCAGGGCTTTGCCTATGCTCCTGTCCACGTGTATGGTCCCCGCAGTGAAACTGAGAATGCAGTGTCATCCACCTTCAATGTGAGGACCCATGCAGGCCACCAGCAAGGGAGAGCAGAACACTGCAGAGAGACCAGCAACATGCTAACAGGTGAAAATCCATATGTGCCGAATTATTCTGGTATATGACAATTATTTATATATTTTTTTTTTGGGGGGGGGGGTTAGATCAGCATTAATATTGTGGATAGATGTAATTGTCTGCATCAATTCCAGTCCCCCATATATATGTTTTGTAAATATACAGTACCAGTCAAAAACTTGGACACACCAACTCATTCCAGGGTTTCTTTATTTTTACTATTTTCTACATTGTAGAATAATAGTGAAGACGTCAAAACTATGAAATAACACATTTGGAATCATGTAGTAACCAAAAAAGTGTTAAACAAATCAAAATATTTTTTATGTTGGCAATTCTTCAAAGTAGCCGCCCTTTGCCTTGATGACAGCTTTGCACATCATTGGCATTCTCTCAAACAGCTTCATGAGGTAGTCACCTGGAATGCATTTCAATTAACAGGTGTGCCTTGTTAAAAGTTAATTTATGGAATTTCTATCCTTCTTAATGTGTTTGAGCCAATCAGATCAGTTGTGAAAAGGTAGGGCTATCTTCTGTATACCACCCCTATTTAGAAGAAGATCAAGTCCATATTATGGCAAGAACAGCTCAAATAAGCAGAGAAATTACAGTCCATCATTACTTTAAGACATGAAGGTCAGTCAATCCGGAACACTTCAAGAACTGAAAGTTTCTTCAAATGCAGTTGCAAAAATCATCAAGCGCTATGATGAAACTAGTTCTCATGAGGACCACCACAGGAAAGGAAGACCCTTAGTTACCTCTCCTGTAGAGGATAAGTTCATTAGTTACCAGCTTCAAATTGCAGCCCAAATAAATGCTTCACAGAGTTCAAGTAACAGACACATCTCAACATCAACTGTTCAGAGGAGACTGCGTGTAACAATCCGGGTGTCGTGGGTGTGGAGTCAAAGGCAGGAGACAGAGAGTACAATGCTGTGATCTTTAATGCACTAAACGCACCTCAGGGTGCTAACAATGATCACGGCCCCAAAACACAGGGAATGTCAAAATGACGATTCAAAAAAGGCACGACTAGGAACTAACACGTTCCTCTGATACAGAGCAGAAGGTTACAAAGAATAATCCCGCACAACAACCAGGCGGGCCGGCTGTCTAATAAAGACAAACTAATCATACACACAGGTGCTACCAATAAACATACAAGGAGAGGGAGAAAAGACAATCAGTGGCAGCTAATAGGCCGGTGACGACGACCGCCGAGCGCCACCCGACCGGGAAGGGAAACCACCCTCAGTCGGACTCCTGACACTGCGTGAATCAGGCCTTCATGGTCGAATTGCTGCAAAGAAACCACTACTGAAGGACACCAATAGGAAGAAGAGACTTGCTTGGGCCAAGAAACACGAGCAATGGACATTAGACTGGTGGAAATCTGTCCTTTGGTCTGATGAGTCCAAATTTGCAACTTTTGGTTCCAACCAACGTGTCTTTGTGAGACAGAGTAGGTAAACAGATCATCTCTGCATGTATGGATCCCACCGTGACGCATGGAGGAGGTGGTGTGATGGTGTGGGGGTGCTTTGCTGGTGACTGTGATTTATTTCGAATTCAAGGCACACTTAACCAGCATGGCTACCACAGCATTCTGCAGCAATAAGCCATCCCATCTGGTTTGTGCTTAGTGGGACTATCTTTTGTTTTTCAACAGGGCAATGACCCAACATACCTCCAGGCTGTACAAGGGCTATTTGGCCAAGAAGGAGAGTGATGTAGTGCTGCGTCAGACAACCTGGCCTCCACAATCACCCGACTTCAACCCAATTGAGATGGTTTAGGATGAGTTGTACCGCAGAGTGAAGGAAAAGCAGCCAACAGGTTGTCAGTATATGAGGGAACTCCTTCAAGACTATTGGAAAAAGCATTCCAGGTGAAGCTGGTTGAGAGAATACCAAGAGTGTGCAAAGCTGTCATCAAGGCAACGGGTGGCTGCTTTGAAGAACCTCAAATATAAATATTTTTCTTTGGTTACTACATTGTTCCATATTTGTTATTTCATAGCTTTGATAACATCACTATTATCCTACATTGTAGAACATAGTAAAAATAAAGAAAAACTCTTGAATGAGTAGGTGCTCTAAAACTTTTGACCGGTAGTGTGTGTGTGTGTGTGTGTGTGTGTGTGTGTGTGTGTGTGTGTGTGTGTGTGTGTGTGTGTGTGTGTGTGTGTGTGTATATATATATATATATATATATATATATATATATATATATATTACTACTGTTCAAAAGTTTGGGGTCACTTAGAAATGTCCTTGTTTTTGAAGAAAAAAAATGTCCATTAAAATAACATCAAATTGATCAGAAATACAATGTAGACATTATGTTAGCACAGCTGAAAACTGTTGTGCTGTTTTAAGAAGCAAAAAAACGGGTCTTCTTTAGACTAGTTGAGTATCTGGAACATCAGAATTTGTGGGTTCGATTACAGGCTCAAAATGGCCAGAAACAAATAACTTTCTTCTGAAACTCGTCAGTCTTTGCTTGTTCTGCGAAATTAAGGCTATTCCATGTGAGAAATTGCCAAGAAACTGAAGATCTCGTACAACGCCGTGTACTACTCCCTTCACAGAACGGTTAGGACATCTACTTTGTGCATGACACAAGTAATTTTTCCAACAATTGTTTACAGACAGATTATTTCATTATTCACTGTATCACAATTTCAGTGGATCAGAAGTTTACTTACACTAAGTTGACTGTGCCTTTTAACAGCTTGGAAAATTCCTGAAAATTATTTCTGCCCTCCGAATTCATATTCATTATATAAATAGGCCTGTTTAATTTTGTCTGGCTTGCCGTTACAAAAAAATTGAATATTTTTTTTCTTATATAATTTAAAAAAACAAGTTGATAGGTGTAGGCAAGGCCATAAGCAAATAGGTAAACTGGGATATGACTAAAGAGTTAATGAAGGGGATTTTTCACAAATAGACAGGTATTTTCCTTTCAATGGTTGCAAGATCTTATCTGCTTTTGATAACTTTCTATAAAAATGTATTGTAGTGAGAACATTTCTTTCCTTTGGGATATGAATGGCAAGTATGTCCACTTCCCCCTCAGACCATTTTATTGGTCAACTCCAAGGTTTTGTAAAAGTTGTATTTTTAGTGATCAATATGTAATCATTTATCATAATTTGGTTGTAATCCAGAGAGATTAGAACAAGTATCTAGATCCTCAATAAGGTATATGACAATGTTATTGCTCTGTAATTACTTATGTGTCTTGAAATAAGTGTTGTCAGACTGTAATTTTGGCTCTAATTTATTCCGCATAACTCTGTCTAAATTCCAGGTTAACGACAGCACGCCGGCAGGAATGAACAACTTCTTTCAATTGTTCCTGAAAACTGTCAACATTCCTTAATAAATCCTGAAATATTCAGTTGTTATGTCATGATCTACAGTTACACCCAAAGCATAGCTGCAGGAAGTAGTTTGGGATATATTTCCATTGTGTTATTGACTGTATGTTTGTTTATTCTATGTGTAACTCTGTGTAGTTATTTGTGTCGCACTGCTTTGCTGTATCTTGGCCAGGTCACAGTTGTAAATGAGAACTTGTTCTCAACTAGCCGACCTGGTTAAATAAAGGTGAAGTAAAAAATAAATAAATAAGGCATCTGCTGAACATAATCTACTCAAAAATCCATTAATTCACATAAACACAATTTTTTAGATGGACGATACATATAAACATCAATGTTCCTGGTAAAATAAATGACAAAAGTAAAATATTAGCTACCAAGCTAAGCTACAGTGCTATTAATTACTATGGCTAACTGAAAATGATTTCCTTAGCAACCCGATTAGTATTTTATTTTTACTAAAACAACGGTCATGCAAGCCTAGCTGGCTAATTTAGCGAGCTAGATGTATTGAATACAATCAATAAGATAGAAACAGTAGAAGTTAAATATCATTGGGGGAAGACCAATATTCATATCTCCCCTTCAGGGAATGGACCCTGGATTTTAGTGGCAGCAGGTGTTCTCACCTTCCAACTGAAACCCAAAATGAGCTGCAACTGCTACGCTATATGGAGTGAGAATTGATTATGCATTGATTTACCTAACCGGCTAGCTAGAAATTCTAGTTTTAAATTAGCAATTAGGAATTATTGTGTCTGTCCCTGGAACTTACATAACCTTAGGTTGGAGTCATTAAAACTCGTCTTTCAACCACTCCACAAATTTCTTGTTAACAAACTATTGTTTTGTCAAGTCGGAAATCTACTTTGTGCATGACAAGTAATTTTTCCATCAATAGTTTACAAAACAGATTATTTCACTGTATCACAATTCCAGTGGGTCAGAAGTTAATATACACTAAGTTGACTGTGTCTTTAAATGCTTGGAAAATTCCAGAAAATTATGTCATCACTTTAAAAGCTACTGATAGGCGAATTGACATAATGTGAGTCAATTGTAGGTGTACCTGTGGATGTATTTCAAGGCCGACCTTCAAACTCAGTGCCTCTTTGCTTGACATCATTGGAAAATCAAAATAAATCAGCCAAGACCTCAGAAAAAAAATTGTAGACCTCCACAAGTCTGGTTCATCCTTGGGAGCAATTTACAAATGCCTGAAGGTACCACGTTGATCTGTACAAACACTAGTACGCAAGTATAAACACCATGGGACCATGCAGCCGTCATACCGCTCAGGAAGGAGACGCGTTCTGTCTCCTAGGGAGGAACGTACTGTGGTGCAAAAAGTGCAAATCAATCCCAGAACAGCAAAGGACCTTGTGAAGATACTGGAGGAAACAGGTACAAAATAATCTATATCTACAGTAAAACGAGTCCTATATTGACATAACCTGAAAGGCAGCTCAGCAAAGAAGAAGCCACTGCTCCAAAACCGCCATAAAAAAGCCAGACTACGGTTTGCAACTGCACATAGGGACAAAGATCGTAATTTTTGGAGATATGTCCCCTGGTCTGATGAAACAAAAATAGAACTGTTTGGCCATAATGACCATCGTTATGTTTGGAGGAAAAGGGGGAGGCTTGCAAGCCAAAGAACACCATCCCAACCGTGAAGCACGGGGGTGGCAGCATCATGTTGTGGAGGTGCTTTGCTGCAGGAGGGACTGGTGCACTTCCCAAAATACATGTCATCATGAGGAGGGAAAATTATGTGGATATATTGAAGCAACATCTCAAGATCAGTGAGGAAGTTAAAGCTTGGTTGCAAATGGGTCTTCCAAATGGACAATGAACCCAAGCATACTTCCAAAGTTGTGGCAAAATGGCTTAAGGACCACAAATTCAAGGTATAGGAGTGACCTCAATCCTTTAAAAAAATTGTGGGCAGAACTGAAAAAGCGTGTGCGAGCAAGGAGGCATACTAACCTGACCCAGTTACACCAGCAATGTCAGGAGGAATGGGCCATAATTCACCCAACTTATTGTGAGAAGCTTGTGGAAGGCTACCCGAAACGTTTGACCCAAGTCAAACAATTTAAAGGCAATTCTACCAAATACTAATTGAGTGTATGTAAACTTCTGACCCACTGAGAATGTGATGAAATAAATAAAACTGAAATAAATCATTCTCTCTAATATTATTCTGACATTTCACATTCTTAAAACAAAGTGGTGATCCTAACTGACCTAAGACGGGGAATTTTACTAGGATTAAATGTAAGGAATTGTGAAAACTGAGTTTAATGTATTTGACTAAGGTGTATGTAAACTTCCGACTTCAACTGTAGATAGCAAGCTAGCTAAGTTACGCTGTCCATGGTGCTGAAAGTCTTATAGAACTGGCATTTTGAGCGTTGTCCATTGACTGGCTGACTTTGATCTCTAGCTAACTAACATTAACAAGCTGGCAGCTGAATAGCAGGAGTAGCCATTAGGTGATGGTCCCAGAGAGACCATCACCACACCCAGAGAGACCGTCACTACACCCAGAGAGACCATTACTACACCCAGAGAGACCATCACTACACTCAGTGAGACCGTCACTACACCCAGAGACCATCACTACACCCAGAGAGACTATTACTACACCCAGAGAGACCATTACTACACCAAGAGAGACCATCACTACACCCAGAGAGACCGTCACTACACCCAGAGAGACTGTCACTACACCCAGAGAGACTGTCACTACACCCAGAGAGACCATCACTACACCCAGAGAGACCATCACTTCACCCAGAGAAACTTTTACTACATCCAGAGAGACTGTCACTACACCCAGAGAGACCATCACTTCACCCAGAGAGACTGTCACTACACCCAGAGAGACCATCACTACACCCCGAGAGACCATCACCTCAACCAGAGCTCAGCTCTCCACAGAGAAGCCAGAAACCCCGAGACCAACAGTCCAGCAAGACAGCTATGCTGAAATGGCATGAAGAATATGGCCCCCTGCTACAGCCAAACTAAAACAGATAAGGCATCATCTGCTGAACATAATCTGCTCAAAAATACATGAATTCCTTCTTTGTTATTATCCGAAATATAATTATTAGAAATACAGCCTATTATCATTATGAGTTCAGTTTCAGATAAGCTACCCAGGAAAGGGTTCAAATTTGCACATAAATATAAGTAGTCGCAAAAACAAAGTTCATGAGATTAGTAATCAGCTAATCTTAGATAATATTAACCAATCAATCAAATGTATTTATAATGCCCTTTTTAATTCAGCTGATGTCACAATGTGCTATACAGAAACCCATCCTAAAACCCCAAACAGCAAGCAATGCAGATGTAGAAGCACGGTGGCTAGGAAAAACTCCCTAGAAAGGCAGGAACCTACGAAGAAACCTAGAGGAACCAGGCTCTGTGGGGTGGCCAGTCCTCTTCTGGCTGTTGAGATTATAACAGTACATGGCTAAGATGTTCAAACGTTCATAGATGACCAGCAGGGTCAATTAATAATAATCACAGTGGTTCGAGAGGGTGTAACAGGTCAGCATCTCAGGAGTAAATGCCAGTTGGCTTTTCATAGCCAAGCATTCAGAGTTAGAGACAGATGGTGCGGTAGAGAGAGAGTTGAAAACAGCAGGTCCGGGACAAGGTAGCAGGTCCTGTGATCAGGTCAGGGTTCCATAGCCACAGGCAGAACAGTTGAAACTGGAGCAGCAACACGATATAACGTCTATAGAAAATACAGGAATGTCCAAGGGGGAGGTGTTGCTGTATATATTCAGAGCCCTATTCCTATAAAGCTGAGAGAGGATCTCATAACAAATGAAGTAGAAGTGATGTGGTTCAGGTTCACCTGCCTCATCAGAAGCCTCTTCATTCAGGTGCAAACTGTCAGTATCTGGAGAATGTGTGTGTAATGTTAGATAAGGTATATGATGCTATTTTCTTGGTAACCTGAACAATGACTGGTTGTCATCTTGTTGTCTCCTCAAGAGGAAGCTTCTTAATGTGACTAATGCCTATAACATGACCCAGGTTAATCACTCAACACTAGTGTATACCAGGAGTGTTGGATTTGTGACATCCACTTGTACTTACCATATATTTACCAATGCTGCAGAGCTTTGCTCTAGAGCAATATAATTTCCCTATGACTCTAGTGACCATAACATTGTGCCTATAACAAGGACATCCAAAGTAACAAAGGCAGGGCCTAAAGTGATTTTTAAAAGAGATGAAGATGTAACCTTTTTAAGTTGGAATCCAGATGCAGCACTTGGAGTATTTGTAAAATTATTCTTGCCAATTGTTGACAAGCATGCACCTGTTAAGAGAATACCTGTGAGAACTGTTAGAGCCCCCCCTGGATCGATGATGAATTGCAAAATGTTATGGTTCAAAGAAACTATGCAAAAAAGGTTGCAAACAAGTCAGGCTGCTCATATGATTGGTTGGCATACTGAATATTTAGAAATTATGTAAATAAATAAAAAATGTTAATAAAAAATAAATACAGTGGGATCCAAAATTACTGGCAACTCTGACTGGCAATGCAAAAACAATACTTTTAAAATATAAACAATATAGATCCACAACAAAATCAATGTTCTGCCATGGCCATCTCTGTCTCCGGACCTCAATCCAATCGAAAACCTGTGGGCCGAGTTGAAGAGGGCAGTTGATAATCGCAAACCCAAGAATATGAACGATCTTGAAAGGATCTGCAAAGGGGAATGTTCCAAAATCCCTCCAAATGGGTTCATTAACCTTAACATTACAGGAAAAGACTCCATGCTGTTATACTTGCCAGAGGTGGTTGCACTATGTACTAAATGAGGAGTGTCAGTAATTATGAAACCTTGATTTTGGTTACATTTCTTTTGTATTAAATAATTGGATGATTTTGGTTGGTTCCATTGAAACATTAATAAAGTACAGTTGGTACTCATGTTGGTATTTTGAGTTTCTCTATAATTGTATTGTTTATATTTTTTTAAGTAGTGTTTGTGCATTTCAAGTCAGGGGTACCAGTAATTTGAACCCACTGTATATACAGTGCCTTCGGAAAGTATTCAGACCCCTTGACTTTTTCCACATGTTGTTACGTTACAGCCTTATTCTGAAATGGATTTAAAAAATCCCCATCAATCTACACACAATACCACATAACAACAAAGCAAAAACAGGTTTTTAGAAATGTTTGATTATTTATTACAAATAATAAACTGAAATATCACAATTACATAATTATTCAAACCCTTTACTTAGTATTTTGTTGAAAAACTTTGGCAGTGATTAAAGCCCAGAGTCTTAGATATGACGCTACAAGCTGGGCACACCTCTATTTGCAGAGTTTCTCCCATTCTTCTCTGGAGATCCTCTCAAGCTCTGTCAGGTTGGATGGGGAGTGTCGCTGCACAGCTATTTTTAGGTCTCTACAGAGATGTTCAATTGGGTTCAAGTCCGGGCTCTGGCTGGGCTACTCAAGGACATTCAGAGACTTGTCCCAAAGCCACTTCTGCATTGTCTTTGCTGT
This sequence comes from Oncorhynchus masou masou, assembly GCF_036934945.1. Taxonomy (NCBI): domain Eukaryota; kingdom Metazoa; phylum Chordata; class Actinopteri; order Salmoniformes; family Salmonidae; genus Oncorhynchus; species Oncorhynchus masou. Next base: position 83,732,960 of record NC_088235.1, on the reverse strand, counting down.
GTGCTTAGGGTTGTTGTCCTGTTGAAAAGGGAACCTTTGCCCCAATCCGAGGTCCTGAGTGCTCTGGAGCAGGTTTTCATTAAGTATCTTTCTGTTTCTGTACTTTGCTCCGTTCAGCTTTCCCTCAACCCGGACTAGTCTCCCAGTCCCTGCCGCTGACAGCCGCTGACAGATGCTGCCACCACCATGCTTCACTGTAGGGATGGTGCCAGGTTTCCTCCAGACGTGATGCTTGGCATTCAGGCTAAAGAGTTCAATCTTGGTATGATCAGACCATAGAATCTTGTTTATCATGGTCTGAGAGTCTTCAGGTGCCTTTTGGCAAACTCCAAGCAGGCTGTCAGGTGCCTTTAACTGAGGTGTGGCTTCCGTCTTGCCACTCTACCATAAAAGCCTGACTGGTGGAGTGCTGCAGAGATGGTTGTCCTTCTGTAAGGTACTCCCATCTCCACAGGGGAAGTCTGGCGCTCTGTCAAAGTAACCTTCGGGTTCTTGGTCACCTCCCTGACCAAGGCACTTCTCCCCCGATTGCTCAGTTTGGCCGGGCAGCCAGCTCTTGGAAGAGTCTTGGTGGTTCCAAATTTCTGAATGATGAGGCTGCCTCCCGAGTGGCACAGTGGTCCAAGGTACTGCATCGCAGTGCTAGCTGTGCCACTAGAGATCCTGGTTTGAGTCCAGGCTCTGTCACAGCCGACCACGACTGGGAGACCCATGGGGCGGTGCACAATTGGCGCAGTGTTGTCCGGGTTAGGGGACGGTTCGGCCAGCAAGGATGTTCTTGACCCATCGTGCTCTAGCGACTCATGTGGCGGGCCAGGCGCAATGATGTCCCCTGGCCATGCCATGGATCGGCATGGGACAGTCTACCCAACCAGTGATTTACACTGAACAAAAATATAAACACAACATATAAAAAAGATGCACAAATTTGTTTACATCCCTGTTCGTGAGCATTTCTCCTTTGCCAAGATAATCCATCCACCTGACAGGTGTGGCATATCAAGAAGCTGGTTAAACAGCATGATCATTACACAGGTGAACTTGTGCTGGTGTAACGGATGTGAAACGGCTAGCTTAGTTAGCGGTGTGCTCTAAATAGCGTTTCAATCGGTGACGTCACTTGCTCTGAGACATTGAAGTAGTAGTTCCCCTTGCTCTTCAAGGGCCGTGGCTTTTGTGGAGCGATGGGTAACGAACGCTTCGAGGGTGACTGTTGTTGATGTGTGCAGAAGGTCCCTGGTTCGCGCCCGGGTATGGGCGAGGGGATGGTCTAAAATTATACTGTTACATTGATGCTGTTGACCCGGATCACTGGTTGCTGCGGAAAAAGGAGGAAGGTCAAAAGGGGGGTGAGTGTAACGGATGTGAAATGGCTAGCTTAGTTAGCGGTGTGCTCTAAATAGCGTTTCAATCAGTGACGTCACTTGTTCTGAGACCTTGAAGTAGTAGTTCCCCTTTTGTGGAGCGATGGGTAACGACGCTTCGAGGGTGACTGTTGCTGATGTGTGCAGAAGGTCCCTGGTTCGCGCCCGGGTATGGGCGAGGGGACGGTTTAAACTTATACTGTTACACTGGGGACAATAAAAGGCTACTCTGAAATGTGCAGTTGTCACAACACAATGCCACAGATGTCTTACGTTTTGAAGGAGCGTGCAATTGGCACACTGACTGCAGGAATGTCTACCAGAGCTGTTGTCAGATAATTGAATGCTAATTTCTCTACTATAAGCCGCCTCCAACGTCATTTCAGCCATTGAAGAGGAGTTGGACAACATTCCACAGCCCACAATCATTAGCCTGATCAACTCTATGTGAAGCAAATTGTGGTCACACCAGATACTGACTAGTTTTCTGATCCATGCCCCTAATTTAAAAAAGGGTATCTGTGACCAACAGATGCATATCTGTATTCCCAGTCATGTGAAATCCATAAATGAGTGCCTAATTAATTAATTTATATTGAATGATCTCCTCATATTAACTGTAACTCAGTAAAATCTTTGAAATTGTTGCATGATGAGTTTATATTTTTGTTCACATGCGACTATTTTTAGCCGAAAGTTTACGTGACAATGTTCTTGAGGAAGAATTGAAAATTATTGGTTTGGTAGGCACATGGCAGGGGCTCTTGAGATTAACCAGACATTACCATTGTTTTCAATTACAGACAGGCTCAATATGATTCCGTCCACAGCCAATAATGGGGACGCAGTCCTATCCAGCCATGTAACGGAGTGCAATTTACAGGTCAACAGCCGCCAAGATAATTATGCACGACCCAAATCTGCCCTCGTGTTAAACCAATTGAGTATTACGCCCGTTCCAATTGACTGGAAACCTAAATCAAGCAGTGTAAAACACCAGTCGTCGAACACACAAAGCAAAGAAGCCGAAATCAAACAAGGTGGATCCCCAAACGAGCCCGCCAATACACGATCAAGTGGAGGTTCGGGAAAACTGGACCGTCGGAGACACCGGTCCAGGGGCGGCCAGTAATCCATATGCACTGACAGCAAACGAACTCTAATCTAACTGAAGGACCAATAAAGAATCGACACACCAGTTAAACCTGTCAAAGAGACAAGAGAGATAGTCCACGATCTCAGCAAGGCACAGAACAACGTGAAACAACAGTGACCGAAAAGCTTCCCCAATTCCACATTCACTGTCTCCGGTAGGTCAAAACACATTATATACTGACCACGAAATAAGAAGAGTTCCGATCGAGGCATGTGCGCAAGTGCCAGAGCAATCCTCCACCAGGAGCGCAGGCCCGAGACCTTCTTGAGATAAACTCACACAACGCTGCAGCACTTGCGCATCCTGATCAAGATATTTGGAGGTAGTAACTTACTTATTGCCATGAAGCATCAATTAAACATCTTTAATAAGAAATAGAAATCCGAGCGGGACTTATAAAAATGTCATATTAAAACGGGTTAGGGATTTTTCATCTTAGTTTTTGTCTGTAAGGCTATCAAGATACTCAGTTCCAAAGATATTAAGAAGTGTCACCAGAAACAAACCACAACGAAGAAGCATGGAGAGGTCAACATATGGCAAGAATCATGGAAAAGTATTTGATCCAATACTAGATTGTGCGCCATTCTGTTGCGCTCAGTGAAGCAATCATCAAGAGTGCACCTGCCAGTATCCTATGTCAAGACTACGGTTACCAAAATAATAAAGAGTAGCACACTATATATAAACGCCCAAGTCATTTATTGGGTAAATCGCCAAAGTGTTGGCATCACTGTGCCTTCTTCAGGACTACGGTAACCACCATGGATTACCGACCCACCGTCAGTGCGCATACGACTCCTCGCCTATTTGTCAACCTCAAATAAATCTGTGTCCCATTGCGCTGCAGAGCACCCTGCCTCGTGCCATACCTGTGCATAATGGTGAGGACTCACACTACTGGTCGTTAGAAGAAGCAGACGCACAAATTCTGTGGGGCCTTCGACAGCAACTAACTGCTGGAATGAAAGAACAACTATCCACCGGGTAGGGATTCCTATGGTCTTAGCAGCTAAAGTCAGCGATGAGATACGTGCCGGTCTATGTACCAATGGATGAAGCCATGTCACCGGTCCACTCCGCCGCCTACGTGCCATTCAGCTACATGATGGAACATGAGGATGGAAGGAGTGCTCATAGGCGTCATTGCAGTGCACCCCTCAAAAGGGTCGCTTTATGTAAACCTTGTAGTGGCTCGCACCAACGTGGATTTTTATCATCAATTAAAAACGATAAAGCTTTCAACTTTCAATGTTCTCTATGGAACATAGATTGACTTCAAAAACCACCAGAGTCATACCAAAGTAAGGCATTTAATTAACAAAATGAACAAACTTGTTTACATTTAGAAGTTAGTTATTTTATTATACTCATTATTTACCAAGTTAAAGGGTCATGTTAATAATTGGATTGTACTACCCCTGCATACATTCTCAGATAACTTGATAACAGGCTTTCCCCCCTATAACCATGATACAAAGTCTCATAACCATATGACACTCGCCAGATTGTTAAATTGCATAACAGTCCACAATTTAGATTATTCTCTATTATGACCCATGTCCTATAGAATCCCTTCACAGTTGAAAAGAGGAATGTAAAAGGACAGCGGTTAGAGAATAGACAGGGATAATCCTCTGTTTAGACAATTGCATAGCTTACTGCTCTGAAAAAATGTAATGAAAAGGAATTGTGCATAAAACATGTAACTACCATAACCTTTAGAGATGTGTTCCCTCGAGTTAAATTTCTCCCGCAATGATTGTCATGAGCAGATCTTGTAGTGATGATCATCTAAGCAGTGTGGTAACATTCAATAGTACGCATTGTACCTGTATGTTTTTCTTCCTACAATCAATGGAGCAATCGAACAAAATATTAACAATCCACTGTGTTATGCATCAGTCAATCAGTGACCTCACAAATGAATGAGCATTGATGGACTAAAAAGTAATGGGAATGAGGATCAGCAACAGTTGAGCTGTGGGATAATACTAAAATAGAAGTAAAGAAAGTGTTATAAACTAACAAAAAAATCCCAACCACTGAGAATATGTACATTATGTGAGTGCAGTTCTTTTTTGTAACAAACATTTTATGAAGTTGTTAACACAAAACAGCTGTACATTACATTAAGAGCAACAGATTTAGTATGTGGATACTGTATGTTCCTAAAGGGCCAAGGTTGTAGGCTTGTGCAAATATAATACTGTATGATAGATCACACCATACACAATCAAAGCACTGCATCATGAAGTTAAAACAAAACAGCGACTCAAATCATGAACCCCTGTCAACCAAGCTACAATGGAGTGAATACACATGCTAAAAAGTAAATGATCTAAAATGGCTGCATGAAATGTGACCGAATGCTACATTTTAAAGCATGTTTAACAGCTGAACATTTTGTATTACAAAATCATCAATTATTGTTATATTCATACACAGTATTTTAATTGTAATAAATTAAGACTTTATTGTATTAATCTCCTATTTGCATATTGGATGTAATTAACTGGTCTAAAAAAATGAATTAGTGGAATGGAATCACATAATAGATAAGGAAGTTTACGTGGATAAGAATAAATCTCACTATTCAAGGAATGTCCATTAGTGTCCATTAATAAATATCAGGTAATAGAGAATAGTTGCGGTCCCAGTAGCCAGTGGAGAACAACCAGTCCTGGCAGCCGTTGTGGGGATTCTGACCCTGATGAAACCACCTGGAGATACAGAAGGGATACAGTGAGCATGGGTGGGTAGGGGGGGGGGGGGTGTCAGGATTTCATCATGTAATTTTATGAATGAGAGTTAGTATCTACATTACATTTAGCATTGCATAAGGGAAAAAACAGTATGTCTAAAAATATAATCATGCATTGGTTGTGTAATAAATAGTCAGTGGGTGTGTATGCAATTATTTCCAATTTGAGATCAGAACTGATGCATGCACAGTATGTATTAGCACAAGTAGATGGCGCTACCACACAAGTTTGACAGTGCAGAGCACATGTAAGGCACACCATAGAAGAGCAAGCAACTCAAACCTGGGGCCAAGGGCAGGGTTTCTTCACATCAAAGCAAAGGTGCAATACAGAGAACATGACAATGGAAGAGAAAAGTAGGACTTCGCATTAGTATAAAGCAGTAAACCAGATACCAAATGAGAAATGGATTAAATTAAGGGATACCATATTAAAATGATATATTTGTTTACATTGAGAATATAACAAATTCAATTGTCAAAACATGTATTTTTCTCAGTCTTACTTTGTTTTCCACTCGTCATCAGATTTGGAACGGGTTTTGCGTGCAGCTCTCTGTTTCTCTTCTAGCCTCTTCTTCTCCTCACTTGCAAGATCTACAAGGAGAACACAAGGGGTTTTCACAGATCTACCTTAGATTAACTGTGCACTCAGTGCTAAATCTACAGCACCAGGTGTCACAGGAAGGCCAAGAAGATCATCAAGGACCTCAGCCACCCGAGCCACAGCCTGTTCACCCATCTACCATCTAGAAGGCGGAGACAGAACATGTGCATTAAAGCTGGGACAGCTTCCATCTCCAGACCATCATACTGTTAAACAGTCATCACTAGCTGGCCTCTACCCGGTATCCTGCCCTGAACCTTAGAGACTGCTGCCCTATGTACATAGAGTCATTGAACACTGGTCACTTTAATAAATGTTTACATACTGTTTTACCCAATTTATATGTATATACTGTATTCTAGGCATGGCTCATCGTATATAACTACTGCACAACCTTTTCATACGATCTATACACAGTATATGTATTGTTGTATACTTTTTTGCGCTGTTGTCGATGTTTGTATCATGTCTGTGCTGCTGCCATGTTGTGTTGCTACTGTGTTGTTGTTGTGTTGCTGCCATACTATGTTGTGGTCTTAGGTCTCTTTATGTAGTGTTGTGGTGTCTCTTGTCTTGATGTTTGTTTTGTCCTATATTTTTAATCCCATCCCCGTACGACACTTTTTGACCGCTTTATTAGGCCGTCATTATAAATAACAATGTGTTCTTAATTGACTTGCCTAGTTAAATAAAAGGTTCCATCAAATAATACAAAATAAAAATGACAATTTTTATACATGTATATCCAGACTCTGCTATTGATCGTTCTGATGTCTTAATTTCTTGTATATTTTTAAAAAATGTTTATTTTTGTATTGTTTTTGTACTGTTAGATATAGAGCTGCACTGTTGGAGCTAGAGACCTAAGCATTTTACGATAACATCTGTAAATCTGTCTACACGACCAATAAAATTTGATTTGAAACCAAGTGTTTGCAGATGATACACAAGCACGTATCCTGATTCTTACCAATATCTCCGTTCTCCATGGCTCGTATGTCTGGCCTCAGCCTGCAGTCTGTCTTTGGGATGAGCCCCTCCATATCCTTATCCAGCTCATTCAGTTGCATGGCAAACGACGTGAAGCTGTACATCTACAAATACATACACACAAAAAAACAAAAAAAAACTGTTTCCAGGACTGAATATTTCAATACAAAGCCGTGAAGACTAAAATTATGCTTTACGATCTTGAGGTTTCTAAGCCTCTGCATCTTTGTATGCTTGAATACACCATCCATCTAAACAGGAGTGTTTTCTTAGGTGTCTAACCTCTATAGAGTTCTCTGGTCTTGGGGCTATCCTCCACAGGAGCTGGCTGCCTGGGATCACCTCTACGGTGTCAGCCTCTGGTAGGGGGATCTCCTCCACCTCCTCACCAGAGCCCTGGACAACAGCACAAATGTATTAAGCTTTATTTAATCAGGGAGTCACCATTGGGACCAGGGTCTCTTTGACGAGGGAGCCCTGCATATACAATTTCATAAAATACATCCAAAAACTAATGCAGGAAAACGACAGGAGCACTCCACTGAAGCTCTTCTACCTAAAACTGTAAGAGTTGTCATAACACAGTACATGTTTTTTTAATTCTACACTTTCAACATGATTAACTTGACACCCAGCACATTACATTCTTGGGAGTAACAAAAACCCACAGGAATGGAGAACTCGAAAGTATTTGTTTGCCATGTAATGGGGATTACATGAGTTTATGGGGTTTACACACCCGTTTACACACACACACACACACACACACACCCATTTACATACACACCTGTTTACAGCTCTTCTTTTCCTCTGCCCTCTTCCCACTTCTCTTATGTGCCTCCAATGCAGCAGAATCCACTATGTACATACACTCTGTCCACTTTCCATAGAGAGAATAGACCTTCTTTTTGCTTTGCCAAAAACACAAATACTGTCGGTTTAAAAACTGCAGACATCACTGACAATATGGCAACATGCTGAAGAAATATATGAAAAACAAGAGGTACTTTGATAGGCTGGCTAAATCAAAGCCGCCACAACATTAAAATCATACCTTTTGTCCAGAATGTAGCCTTCAACTTTGTGCAATTCCTTGCCAAAAAGGCCACAGGGTTTGAAATTCAGACAGCATCTTTCTCCAGTTCTGTGAAAAAAATGTTGAAATACCATTCAATAATTTCCCCTTTCATACTTCCTCATTCACACATTGCACTTCCTATCTTAGGCTAAACATGTGAGAGTGTTTCCCTTACTTGTGGTTGAGAACCTCCAAGTTGCCATACTGCTCAATCCACAGCTGCCCCACAATGATGTTGTGGACGCAACATGTAGGGTTTGTCCATGTGTAGGCCTCATTATACCTGGAAGTACAAATAACTCTAAAACAACATGTCTTTAAACAATACATTTTGGCTTCACACAGACAACATGAGAAAACATCACAACTATTGTTAGTGCATGAATGAGCATGCTTACCTGGGCAGCTCCAGTGTGATGATGCCTTTGGGTTCAGCCTCCACGCTCTTGCCCCAGAACTTGAGTTTGGGGTAGATGGAGCCGTGGAACACAAAGTCTTTCTTCAGGCCTTCGGCGTGGAACGCACTGACTGGTGGGTGGTGGCTCACCTGCTCTGAGATCAACCTGAACCCCAGGTCTTCTCTGCCAGAGAAAAGGGTGGGGATTGGGAGGGTAAGCGAAGTATCCAATGCTGTAAAATGGCTGGCTCAACACTTCTCATCCTCCAAATAAATCACCAGTCCTAGAGATGTACTCCTCCCTCACTCTTACCTGACCAGTTCGTAGGTCTCTCCCAGTAGCGGGTTGAAAGGTTTTCCAGTTCTCTCCCACTGGGAAGCCACAGCAGAAACAGCAAACGCTGCCACACACTGTCAATGCAAAACAGATTACTTGTTGTAGAGACTTTTCATTACTCTTTTTTTCCCTACATGCAGCGTGTGTTATACAATACCTTCCTATGCTTGTCGCTCTCAATTTATGTGTACCAAAAAGTTGACAAAAATAAATCAATAATCAAACCCGTGGTCCAGATCATTTCTCTTGTGTGTACCTTCATCCTCTCTATGGAGTCAGAGGAGGCGTTGGCCTGGTGGATGAGGTACGTGTGCTCCATGTACTCTGTCAGACGCTGCAGGAAGCTCAGGGGCTCATTAAAAATCACTGGCATGGTAATCTTAGACAGCTCCTGAGAGAGAGAACAAGAGAAAGAAAGAGAGAAAACGGAAGCACAAGTAGTTGTACTACGTGAATCCCATTTTCAAACCATTAAATAAGAAAGTCTCTTGGAATGGGGAATAAGCAGTGATGCAATGCACCATGGAAAGGCTGCATAATTCAAACATTCCATAGGCTCATTATAGCATAAATAGCTATAGCGAAACAATCAAATGTAATGGTGTAAATACTAGTGTATACGGTTTTAAAATGCACACATAAACCCTACTCAGAGCATCAACTAGTCCATACAGAACCAAAAAAAGCTGAAGCACTGACATTTAAGCCGTTACAGTACTGTGCCATGGCTAAACATTGAACAGGATTAGTTTTCATACTAGGGTTATGTATGTATGTATGTATGTACGTACGTACAGTGGGGCAAAAAAGTATTTAGTCAGCCACCAATTGTGCAAGTTCTACCACTTAAAAAGATGAGGCCTGTAATTTCCATCATAGGTACACTTCAACTATGACAGACAAAATGAGAGAAAAAAAAATATAGAAAATCACATTGTAGGATTTTTAATGAATTTATTTGCAAATTGTGGTGGAAAATAAGTATTTGGTCAATAACAAAAGTTTCTCAATACTTTGTTATATACCCTTTGTTGGCAATGACAGAGGTCAAACGTTTTCTGTAAGTCTTCACAAGGTTCACACAATGTTGCTGGTATTTTGGCCCATTCCTCCATGCAGATCTCCTCTAGAGCAGTGATGTTTTGGGGCTGTTGCTGGGCAACACGGACTTTCAACTCCCTCCAAAGATTATCTATGGGGTTGCGATCTGGAGACTGGCTAGGCCCCTCCAGGACCTTGAAATGTTTCTTACGAAGCCACTCCTTCGTTGCCCGGGCAGTGTGTTTGGGATCATTGTCATGCTGAAAGACCCAGCCACGTTTCATCTTCAATGCCCTTGCTGATGGAAGGAGGTTTTCACTCAAAATCTCACGATACATAGCCCCATTTATTCTTTCCTTTACACGGATCAGTCGTCCTGGTCCCTTTGCAGAAAAATAGCCCCAAAGCATGATGTTTCCACCCCCATGCGTCACAGTAGGTATGGTGTTCTTTGGATGCAACTCAGCATTCTTTTGTCCTCCAAACACGACATGTTGAGTTTTTACCAAAAAGTTGTATTTTGGTTTCATCTGACCATATGACATTCTCCCAATCTTCTTCTGGATCATCCAAATGCTTTCTAGCAAACTTCAGACGGGCCTGGACATGTACTGGCACCGCAGGATTTGAGTCCCTGGCGGCGTAGTGTGTTACTGATGGTAGGCTTTGTTACTTTGGTCCCAGCTCTCTGCAGGTCATTCACTAGGTCCCCCCGTGTGGTTCTGGTATTTTTGCTCACCGTTCTTGTGATCATTTTGACCCCACGGGGTGAGATCTTGTGTGAAGCCCCAGATCGAGGGAGATTATCAGTGGTCTTGTATGTCTTCCATTTCCTAATAATTGCTCCCACAGTTGATTTCTTCAAACCAAGCTGCTTACCTATTGCATATTCAGTCTTCCCAGCCTGGTGCAGGTCTACAATTTTGTTTCTGGTGTCCTTTGACAGCTCTTTGGTCTTGGCCATAGTGGAGTTTGGAGTGTGACACATTGAGGTTGTGGACAGGTGTCTTTTATACTGATAACAAGTTCAAACAGGTGCCATGAATACAGGTAACGAGTGGACGACAGAGGAGCCTCTTAAAGAAGAAGTTACAAGTCCGTGCGAGCCAGAAATATTGCTTGTTTGTAGGTGACCAAATACTTATTTTCCACCATAATTTGCAAATAAATTCATAAAAAATCCTACAATGTGATTTTCTTAATTTTTTTAGTTGATTACCCTCCCCGGCTACTGAACCACATTCCACATCAGGATTATGACACAGTTGTATAGATGTACATTACTTACTGAACAAAACATCAGTAGAGGATTGACTGAGCTTAATACAGGGACTTATGGCCACAATAAAGCAGAATGCCAGTTGGTAGCTCACCATGCCAATGCATTTCCTCAGAATACTCCAGATGCTTAAGTCATTTCTGGAGAACATGGGTGCTGGTAAACTTGTTCTGGAGTGAGGGACATCATATACACACACACACATAAAAGGTAAATGTACAAATGACACAAGTAACACCGTGCGCTCTGTTGACTTTGAATCTACCCTTATGGTACAGTGATCTGCGTGTCATTGGATTAGACGTGTAACAGATGCTATATCACTAACGCAGGAGTCATATCTTATTCAGGACAATATAGTCTGCTGAGTGCAACAAAAGCCTTCAGTTTTGTTTCAGACACATGCAGAGCAGACTATTGGACTAAGGCCCAGGTCTACAATCAACACCCCTATACAAGGTGTCCAGTAGCCAGCCATGGAAATATCTGCTCCTTGAGACCTTCACTGCTACTCTATTTATGGTTAGAGTAATATGACCGACACATGCACATTCATATGAACACCTACATTCAACATGAATTCTTGCTCACACAAAGACAGCGGAAGAAGATAAAAACATGTGGATACTCTCGTTCACACATCCAATTTAGTGAAAATGCTATTTAATTAACTTCCTAACTGCCAGTCTAGTTGAGTTTGGCTATTTCAACCACCACAGGTTGTTTTTTTTCAGGTTTCTTTCTTTGAGACACTGAATGAGACCGAGTGGGAAAAGCAATCAAATTAATGGCCATCCTAAAAACCTGCCCTCCACTCCTACACCCTGATCAGCCTCCAGACTGAAGGGACCAGTGAACATAGGATCCTACAGAGTTCCGATTACTGCATTACATTGTGACCTCAATGTTTAACTGGTCCTACACATTGCTTGGCCTTCTCAATGGAGAGCCTTTCTCCTGCCTGGACGGCTCACTAAATTATTCACGCTGACTGACTTGGCAGGAACAGGAAAAACCCTCAAAATAACCCATAGGTATGATCCTGGCAGTCTAGGAACACAAGTAAACAAGCAGTAGGGTAAAGAACAAGACTTAGCTTCAGGACCTGGAAGAAACTCCACTTCTGTATTTTTTACAGAAAGGGTTTCTCTCAAATGGAAAGTCAGGGACAAAATGTTCATTAACAAACAAAAATATGACTTAAAAGTTAAGGTATTGTGCAAAGAGGCAAAGTTACTTTTCTTTCCATGTTCAATCCAAATCGGAAGCTTCTCCCTTCCAGTAAAAACAGCTGTGTAATGTAAACAGGACGCCTGTCTGTGTGTGCTTGGATATAGGGTGGAGGGGATAGAAGCTGGGTGGGTAGGAGGGGTGTGTCAGGGGGGCTCAGCTCACCTGTGCCTCACGATCCCATTGGGTTTGGACTCATCCTGATGGTGATCCTCTCGAGACATGTTGGTGGGGCTGCTGCGCTCGCTGCTGAACAGGACAGAGCCTTCCTCGTCGAATGAATGGCTGGCCACCGTCTCAAAGCCGCTCAGAGAGTGCTCCGATTCAGAGTCTGAGAGGGAAAGGTATAAGCAGGCATGTTGTAAAGACAGGGACTAGAAATATGAGGGACAGTGCTATGAATGACTGCATGTCGCTATCGGCAACTGACACTTTTCCCTGAGCCTCCCTAAAGCCCCGAGGGGAGAAACCTAATCTCTGGATCGAGTTGCATTTAAAGTGCCCTGAACCAACAGATGAAGGCATCGGTCAATCGATCATTACAAAAATCATCCTAAACATCATCACAGGCCATCTTGTAAAGGAGTGTTATAAGCATTTTCAAAGTTGAATACTATATTGTAGGAATTGCTCAACTGCAACTAAATTGGTGCACACACTACATTCAAACAAGCAAGTCATTTTAGCACAACATGTAAACACAAAAGATCATAAAATAATCAGTGTCAAGCAGGTGAGGCAAGTTCTCACTTTAAATCAATCCGATTGTAAATAAAAACAAGCCATACTCACCAGACACAGCGTCGTGGAAGTCATCCTCACTGAGCGCGCCCTGTGGAGAAGAGCCTGTGACAACGGACTGCTCAAGTTCGTGGTGCTCTGTAGCCAGAGTCTGTAACGCTTCAGATAGGATCTTATTCTTCTCCACCTCCTGCTCCAATTTCAGACTGCGCACCTGAACCACACACACAATAATTAATAATCATACAGTATATGTTTGATGGCACGTCATGGCCTACAAATATCAACACCGAAAAGCAAGTTATAGTATACAGTGAATGATTTGATTTGAATAGAGTATAGATATCAGCAGAGATCTCTGTACGGATGAGAGGACCTATATTGTGTAGGTCTGTAGACTACAAGATTAGCATACTAACTGATCACTCTTATTACTGTGCTCAGATCAGCAGACAAACATCACAGGGCTAGAGTGAAGCAGTGCTGAGAGGAACAAGACATGTTTGGTTGTAGTGGAGGACAGGTGCCTGAAGCCTGCCATCTCAAATGGCTGTCCAGAGAACATGACCCTCGTGGAACATAGGAGATCAGATGACCACAATAGGCAAGGAAATGGCCAATTAGACATACTAGATCTTCTGTGAAAATACAATACATAAAAATATACTTTTCTATAACTGTTGATTGTTGAACCCTGGCCCCCGACCACTTCCTGTTGCGTGGCACAAGTTTGTTTAGTTTTGATTGTAGTGAGAGCCGTCAACATGTAGCTAGCTCCCCTTCCTCTCCCCTTTTCTGTGTCCCAGATGTGTAATTTGCACTCCGACCTGTGAAAGTTTTAGCTAGCTAGCTTTCGCTACTAAAAGGTAGCGAACACTGAGGTATAAGGGTCAAGTGCGGTGTTGTTGGGGTTTGTTAAAAACAGGACAACGTGTGTGGATCACTGCTATGAAGGTCTGGCTACATTTCACTTCAGGTAACGTAAACGTGTTATTTGATGAGCTAATATGCTAGCTATAAGTTTTCCACTAAGTGTCTGAAGGCCTAGCTAAAGCCATCTATGCCACCCAAAAATAACTTTGTGGAACAGGAAAATAACTGTGATTGTGGGTTGCTGTAACATATCTATCTAGTTAGCTAACATTTGAATAGCTAATTCTGTGAGACAATAATAGCTACATCCATGCACTGTTGCTAAGCTACCATAGCTGCGTTCTGTGCAAACAACTGATATAGCTGTAGCTTTTTACCCACAAAGCTGATGGGGTGGCTTGTCAAGTTAACCCAGTAATGGACCTTGCACTAACTAACTAACTATTATAGAGGACTTGGCAACATTATTTTATAGTATTAGGCTTAACATTAAGACACTGTAGCTAGCTAGATATGATATACTAGCCCATAATCATAAGCCTAATGTCTCTACTACTACAGTTCAGTTCCATTCCCATGTTTGTGTTGCCCGGGCTGGGGCTTAAACCAGCAACTTTCCAGCTGCTGGTCTACCTCACCAACCTGTCTCTCAATCCTGGTCCCGGGGGCCCAAAGGGGTGCACCTTATTATGTTTGGCTTAACACTACACAGCCAATTCAAATGATTAACATATCTAGTGTTGATGATTTGAAACAGATGTGTAGTGGTAAGGCAAAAACGTGGGCCCCTAGGACCAGGAAACACTGCTCTATGGCTAGACTACCACAGGGGCAATGAATAAGTGTGGTGCCATGACTACAATGGTTCAAGCCCAGGATGACAAAAAAAAAGGGTTTGAAATTGAACTGGCAGCTGGAAGGATCCCTTGTACCATCTCCTGCCATTGTGTACTTGAGAAAGGCACTTAAACACCCCCCCCCAGGGGTGCTGCACTGCAGGGTGTTGGGAAAAGCAGAAGACACATTTCCATTCTAACCAGTGGACAATGAAGTATCTATTCTGTTCTTGTCACAAGAAGACTCAAGATCTCTACACCCACACTGCTGTTGTCTCTACTGCAGCACTGTACCTGGATTCCTTGTATTGTACTACACTGCCATTACACTATATTTGGATACTATTTAATTGTGCTATGTAAATTATTCTGCATCTTCAGAACAAAAACGTTTAGTTCATTACTATGCCTATTATTACTGAGTATTAATGTTAATTACTTGTTTATTGTGAAAGATTATTAGTCTCAAATTATCAACAAATGAGAGCCGAAATGAGAGCTACAATTATACCTTTGAAGATGGGTTAAATGGAATACTAACTGCAATCTCACCACTATCCAGGCCAAGTAGCCCACGTCCTCTGAAGTGTCTGTCTGGCTAGCTCCGCCTCCTCCATACACTGACGAGGCTACATGTAACGCCGCTTTTCCATTTTTCTAAGTAGACTTTGTTTACTTTTCTGCTTGTAACGTGCATTTGACATGTTGCGTTCTCTGGGGGAGATAGCTATCCCCCCGGATGTAGAGTGGGGACGGGCATTTTAGTTTGTTATTATTAGTTTGTTATTGTTCACATTCCACACAAAAAAGGTCTATACCTAAAATATACCTCATGACCATACAACTTCTCCTTTCCAAAAACTGAATTTCTTGGATCCATTGAAACACTGTGGCTTGGCTGGTACTTCTCTGCATAAAGCCAGATATGAGCCTAAAAATTGAAATACATTTCAAGAGACAGCAAGGATAGAGTTTCTGGTGAGGGCAACTCAAAGTCATGAAGGTAGATACACACACACACACACCACAGTGAACTACAGTACAGCTCAACTGTAACCAAGGCTGGGAATTGATGGGAGCGGAAGCAGACTTACAGATAACGTAAGGTAGCATATAGACAAACAGCAAGATGTCTCTGAGGACTTGGTAGAATTCTGTCTAGGTCTCCACTAAGATCCACTGAAACATCTCATTCAATGTCAAAAACTAACAGCCTGATTGTAATGGATTAATTAACAGCAACAGCACAGGCAGTAAGTAACTACTTTAGGACCAATCTGCTCAACAGTTTTATAAACGAGAGATTATGCAATAATCAGAGTCACATCCTGTGCAACTTCAGTATAATTAGAAATAGCATATTCAACATCATATGATAACCAGGGAGCTTATGATATTATTATACCTTGCTTTGGTGAGGGTTCACCAATAAAGAGAAAAAATCCAAACTGAAATAATGAAACGACAGATTTAATTTACAAAATCATGCAAAACGTCTGTCCAACTGCTAGTCATCGTTAGTCCTTGTAACACTGCAATAACATTGCTGATTCCCAAACACATGTAAAGTTATATATATGGCAGTATCATCCTTGTTATCTTACTTAAACAACATTTACAACCAAAAGATGCAGTAGCAGTGAGTCACAGTGAAACAGTCACACTTCAAATCAGGAACCAACTAGAATAACACAATCACTGCAAAGCTCACTGAACTCGAGTCGCAAATAAACTCACAATAAATGTAGCCTCCTCCATATGCTTTGCTGGTAAAGAGTTTCTCCCATAGGATAGGCCTTCAGTGGGATACTGGCATTTGTCTGTGTGCTCACAGATCAGAGCACTGTTGAGGCGCCAGCAGCAACGACAACAGTAGCAGAATCACCCATCAGGAGATGCTGTGTTGTAATCACCAGATGATGGTACTGTAGTAGCACATAGCAGCAGTAGTAACAGTTGCCGTCCCAGTAGTTTGAGCTGGAGAGTGACTGAGCAATGGCGGATGTAGTTCTGTAGAGAATCACTTTCAGACAGTCATGATCCACCAGAGTGAGTTCAATCCTCCACAAAGCACTCTATTACATTGAAAGTTTAGTCATTTACCAGACGCTCTATTCCTCTATGAAGTAGGCCTAGTCACACACACCCTCCCTCTCCACTCAAATGATTAGTGATCTCTGTTCTGCATATCTTTCCGTCACCATCTGGCAGTGATGACACATGAACACATGTAGAAATGAGTGACACTCCTCTTCATTCTACCACATCATTAGCCTTAAATTCTTTCCATCTCTCTGTAATCTCTACATATCTGGGCAAAATTAAACACTACATTAGGCATTTCCACCTCACACAAACAGTTTGCGAGTCAAAACATCAGATATAATGTACAGTATGATGTAAATGCATGTGGACACATCAAATTGTGCCTCGTTAATAGTTCACCCTCAGGTCCATGTACAGTACACCATTGTATGGGAGAGCAACACCTTCCAAGGTCATGACTGCTGGTCACTTCATTACTGTAGAGTGTCTCCACAGCCTCCTTCACCCAAGAGCCATCTAGCTAGCACTGCTAGGCTGTAGAGCCCATCTCAAGGGGAAGCTAGGTAGCACCGCTAGGCTGTAGAGCCCATCTCAAGGGGAAGCTAGGTAGCACCGCTAGGCTGTACAGCCCAGGCTAGCCCATCTCAAGGGAAGCTAGGTAGCACCGCTAGGCTGTAGAGCCCATCTCAAGGGGGAAGCTGTAGAGCCCATCTCAAGGGGAAGCTAGGTAGCACCGCTAGGCTGTAGAGCCCATCTCAAGGGGAAGCTAGGTAGCACCGCTAGGCTGTAGAGCCACATCTGGAAGCCACTGTTATGGAATGAGGCTGGAGCAATGGCTTCTTCTGCTTCACTGCTCATCAATACTGTTTGAACTGTTAGGTTCTAAATAAACAGAATAAAAACTAACGGACAACTAGAAAAAGCTCCAACCAAGTTTATTCACCCAATGGGTCAAACAGCTGAAAAAGACAAATACATGTTCCCACCAGCACAAGTATTAATATCCCCCCTTTAGGTGGAGTCTCCTCCTTTTCAATAAACTTAACATCTTTGTTGCTAGGCAGGAAGTGACATGGGTAATAATCTGTTCCTTCATGTGACCTGACCTCAGCCCCATTCCTCACTAGTCCACAGCTATCCACCCTTATCAGTGACCGTAACCATGCGATTGCCTTTCCCCTTACTTAGTAGCCCATGGCTCATATCCACCCTTAATTGAATCCACCATATACATTCCTCCTACATTTAACCCTTAAATTCCAGTGTAGCAAGTATTTCAAATTACAACCCAACAGAAAACATTCACCACATGACCCTGTGATAGAAGCCGGAGAGATTGCTCTCTTTGACAGCTCAAATATTTGAAGTTCAACTCAAAATGTAGGAGGCCAAAGTCAAAATTATTATAGTTCCAATGCATTGCACATTCACTTATAATTAAGGATTGTTGAGACCTATAATACAACACGTCATTCTGAGCTGAAATAGACTACAGTAACAATCTGGGAAGCCATGGGACACTCTGTAAAGTGGTAACAATGGTTGGCCCCTGACAGCTGTGGCATCCTACACAGTATGGTTGATAATCTAGATGAATAATCCATCATAGCAGTAGCAATCCATTTGCCTGCCAGATCACACATTTATTAGGCCTACACCCAGATGCTCATTTCACCTTTTCCACACAATCATAGGTTAGGATGAGAATAGTAAAATAATGCAGATAAGCTCTTACTAAAATGCCAATTCAATTGCACATTGTACATAACCAGCCAAGACTTAGATGTTGTTTTTTTCCTGTATTACACCTATCTATTCTCTTCTTTATCTCTCCTGCATGTTTAGCGAGTCAAAACATCAGATATAATGTACAGTATGATGTAAATGCATGTGGACACATCAAATTGTGCCTCATTAATAGCCCTAATGTTCTCCATCCTTATTCTGGAGCTCAACTCAGCTTGATTCTCTCTGTGCAAATCAAATGTTTGTAAACCACAGATTCTACTCTCATAGCACTGGGAAATGGGACACTTTGCGTTTTTGTAAGGCTGCGTGTATGCAAAATACTTCTGAATCTTCGTCCTCAGAGTGTATCCTCTGTAATCAAGTGACTTTGTGAGCTCTTATCGGTAGTAAAAACAAAGTCTATTGGCAGAGCAACGAAGTTAGTGGACACAGAAGTGAAGTGACGTACCCCATCCTGTCTGGAGAAGAGGCTGAGGCAGTGGTTGAGATTAGAGTAGGTCTCACTGGACAGCTCACACACCTCCTTCATCTTCTGCAGCATCACAGGTGGCAGCTCTGAGGGGACAAACAAGACCACAGGACATTTTAGTGGTGTTCTGAGAGAGCAGTCAAATAGTGTTTAACGGTAACATAAAATGTACCACTAGTCTTGTCGGCTGAATTCGGACTACATTTTAAAGGGCTATCATTGCATCCTAGTCTTAGACTAAATATGGGTCAATTGGTTTAGGCACGAGCTTCTATTGGAAGTGAAATACAATGAAAAGTGCAATTACATTTGACATTTATGCTATGAAAGAGGGTATTGTACTACAGGTCTGTGGCAATGGAGTTTCTATGAAAGAAAAGGCTTTACTCTCAGCAAGTCCATCTTCTTTCACCAAGGAGAGGAATGCTCCAACCTCCTTCTCCAGCTTCTGGTGACAAGCTTCAGCTGACTGCCAGGGAGGAGGCGAAAGAAAGAAGAGGGGAAACACATGACAACCATACTTAAAGGCACACTGAAACATTTGTATGTCTCTGCATGCAGTATGAAGGAAGTTAGAGAAAGTGTCGCCAGCCAATGCTAACTAAGGTTAGCGCAATGACCGGAAGCCTACAGGTACGCTAGCGTTAACGGTGAATATTAAGGATCTTAAGATTACCCATTACATGTCATTTTAAAAAATTGCAGAAGGAGAATTTACATTTTGACCATGAGAGGAGGATGGAGATGTGAGGAGACAGCAAGAGACAAATAGCAACCATCAGATAAACAGGCTGTCGACTGGTATTTTACCTGTAATGATTCCGTCAGCTCTCCCACACTCAAGACTTCTTCCTCATCCTCCTCGCTGCCCTGATCCTGAGAGCAGTAGTGTGTACTGTAGGCAGAGTGTTCCTCCATAGCATCCATCCACCTCTGTAGGACAGAACAAACATGCACTCATCTGAGCTGCACGATGGACTTAAATACACTGTGCTGCTGCATGTTCTGCTCTTAGGCTAATAATTGGGCTCTCACATGACTTATGACAGGGGGAAAATTAGGTTATGAGAATAGCGTAATTTGTTGTCTGCGCGTATGTCAGACTGTAGGTTTATTCAAATGTAGGCTGTTGTTTTTCTAACACAATGTTTTTGTTTGAAAAAATAAAATAAAATGTTCCTTAATTTATGAAAGCAATGAAAAGCAGTATTGATGATATTTGGGAAGTATTCAGACCCCTTCCCTTTTTCTACATTGTTACGTTGCAGCCTTATTCTAAAATGTATTAAATTACTACACACAATACGCCATAATGACAAAGCGAAAACAGGTTAAGATATTTTTTTGCACATTTATTTAAGAAAAATGTACTTCATTTACATAAGTATTCAGACACTCTGCTATGAGACTTAAAATTGAAATCAGGTGCATCCTGTTTCCATTGATCATCCTTGAGATGTTTCTACAAATTGATTGGACATGATTTGGAAAGGCACACACCTGTCTATATATAAGGTCCCACAGGTGACGGTGCATGTCAGAACAAAAGCCAAGCCATGAGGTCAAAGGAATTGTATGTAGAGCCCCCGAGACAGGATTGTGTTGAGAGACAGATCTTGGGAAGGGTACCAAAAACATTCTGCAGCATTGAAGCTCCCCAAGAACACAGTGGCCTCCATCATTCTTAAATGGAAGACGTTTGGAACCACCAAGACTCTTCCTAGAGCTGGCTGCCCCACCAAACTGAGTAATCGGAGAAGTGCCTTGGTCAGGGAGGTGACCAAGAACCCAATGGTCACCCTGACAGAGCTCCACAGAGGAACTCTGGCGATGGGAGAACCTTCCCGAAGGACAACCATCTCTGCTGCACTCCACTAATCAGGCCTTTATGGTAGAGTGGCCAAACAGAAGCCACTCCTCAGTAAAAGGCACATGACAGCCCGCTTGGAGTTTGCCAAAAGGCACCTAAAGGATTCAGACCATGAGAAACAAGATTCTCTGGTCTGATAAAACCACATTTTTGGCCTGAACGCCAAGAGTCACATCTGGAGGAAACCTGGCGCCATCCCTACGGTGAAGCATGGTGGTGGCAGCATCATGCTGTGGAGATGCTTTTCAGCGGCAGGGACTGGACGTCTTGTAAGGATCGAGGGAAAGATGAACGGAACAAAGTACAGAGAGATACTTGATAAAAACCTTCTCCAGAGCGCTCAGGACCTCAGTCTGGGGGCAAAGGTTCACTTTCCAACAGGACAATGACCGTAAGTACACAGCCAAGACAATGCAGGAGTGTCTTCGGGACAAGTCTCGTGAGTGTCCTTGCATGGCCCAGCCAGAGCCCGGACTTTCTGGAGACCTGAAAATAGCTGTGTACCGACGCTCCCCATCCAACCTGACAGATCTTGAGAATCTGCAGAGAAGAATGGGAGAAACTCCAAATACAGGTGTGCCAAGCTTGTAGTGTCATACCCAAGAAGACTCAAGGCTGTAATCGCTGCTAAAGGTGCTTCAACAAAGTGCTGAGTAAAGGGTCTTAATACTTATGTAAATGTAACATTTCAGTTCTTTTTTTTGCTATTTACATTTGATTTTTTTTCTTCTAAAAATCAGTTTTTGCTTTGTCTTTATGGGATAATGTGTGTAGATTGATGGGGAAAACTATTTCAGCAATTTTAGAATAAGGCTGTAACGTAACAAAATGTGGAAAAAGTCAAGGGGTCTGAATATTACACTGTACAGTAATAATTCAGTAAAACAAACTCTCACTTTTCTTGTTGCCTCAGGGTCATTCTTGGGAGACACTTTGAAATGATGCACACTGTCATCAAAGCACTTGAGCGTGAAAAAGCAGTGGTCTCTAGCTTTGATCTGAAAAATGAATGGTAAAACAGTCATATTCTACCCTAATATTCCAGTAAATACTGTCACCATGTTAAATCTGATGAGAGAACAAACAATCCAGGCCTACCAAACAATGGGCTTGGGTCAGGGGCTTACAGCCTTGTCTTCGGACATTGGCAGCTGCATCCAACCTTAGGGGGCAGAGAGAGAGAGAATGAACGAATAGGTGTAAGATTCTAGTGTGGGTCAAGGGTGTCCTTTAGATTCAATTGCTAACTTAAGATTCACTTCTTCTGTAGAAATGATTGTACCAATCATAGAAAATCAGGAAGAGGTTCAAATGACCAAGCTTGGGTCTAAGGAAGGAGAGAGAGCACCTACTGTTTAGAGTACCAGGACAGAACCCCATCTTGGAGGACCACCCAGTAGGAACGCCAGCCTAAAAACCGGGAACTCTGACAGAAGGGTCAGGACAAGTTTGTGTTTAAGTCATCAATCATATACATGAAAATGTTATCAAGTGATAATAAGCTTTTCAATGTTGACAACATGACAGTGAAAATAGTGGATTTATCTGCAAACAACTGTACCTTCCAAAGGGCTCCTTCAAACATCTGTACATGGTGAGTCATACCCTTTGAGAGACAAGTTTAGAGACAACATTTGTAATGGTTGCTTTCTCCAACAACATAATGTGCGGTCAAGTCCGACTTCAATAATTTTCTTACATAACAAAACACTCACTTTATGAATATTGCTTTCCAGAATCTGCTTTATCTCTGTGTTGTTTGCAAGGTCAAACACAGTCTGATCTGTGCACAAGTCAAAGAAAAGTAATCAGAAAACTATACCAGAACACTAGCACAGATGTTACAATAACCAACATGAAACTTCTAAGTATGTAACCTTTCATTTACTGACTGAGCCCATCTTTACCATTTTTGTTCTTGATGTTGGGGCTAGCACCCTTCTTTAGCAGTTTCAGGGCACATAGCTTCTGACCACGGTAGGCAGCGCAGTGCAGTGGGGTGTTACCCAAGAGATCACAGCAGTTCATGTCTGGAGGCTTTTTCCTGTTAAGCTAAAACAAGAGTGACAAAGAGAGCCTGTTGGGTAAAAAGACAAAACCGAGAAGGATATGTTTCTTATCATACACTGAGAGAAAAGTTATTATTTCGAAATTGGTAAAGTAACAGATTTTGCGTGGACCCAAACTTTGTATTGAACACGAGTCAAGCACTCACCAGCTGTGACAGGGTCGAAAGGTCTCCCTCTCTCGCTGCGTCTAAAAGCTCTTCTTCTAGTTTTCGCTCCTCTGTCCTCTCCGCCGCTGAATGGATTGAGAAAGAATTAATGCTATAATTGACTCAAAGATTTGTAACAAACACTGATTCAGGTGCTTCTTTTTGGCCAACATAAAATAAGTTGATAACATACTCAGAATAGTTTGGACATATTACACTGTTATTAATGTTATGAACATTCACTTACCTTCCAGCATGTTTTTGATATCCCCATTCTGAGTGACATCTTTAGGAATCTGTGCTGTTCCATTGATGACAGTTGCACATGCATCATAGCTTAGCAGCAGCATGACAACCTCCTGGACAATGCATAACTGAGTTACTGGTTGAGTGAATGAATAAACACATGCATGGAATTCAACAGTGAATATCAAAAAGTCAAACATGCATATAAAATGAAAAATAAACTCAAATAAAGACAGACAGACGTCAAAATGTTTTGTAGAATTTGGCACCTTTCTTCCGGTGAAGGCAGCTTTGTGCAGTGGTGTGTCTCCTACATTATTGGGCAAATTAACATCTGCTCCTGCCTGCAGGGAATATCCAACACACGCGCACACATTAATTCTGCAAAATATATATGTTTTAAACAATCATCCATCTCTTATTTAAAAATAGACGCTTCTTACTGTACCTTGAGTAATTCCTCCACCACTGCTCTGTGTCCAAAGTAACAGGCCAGGTGGAGAGGCGTCCATCCCAGGTTAGACTTACTCTTACCTGAGGACAGATTAGACACTAAAATTTCTGCCTAGCATTCCTGTGTAGATAGATAACAGTAAGTGTAACCATCCTGCAGGGTTATGCCCGTGGGCCTAAAGTTAGCTAAACCCTTTTTCTAGACCAACAATGGAAATAGATTAGACACTCAAATTCCTCAATACTGTAGTATACTAACAAAGAGCTTCACTCGTTCAAATAACTGACCAGCAGCAAGCAACTACTTCATGTTACCTTTGCAGTTGATGTTGAGGTTGGCCTCTTCTTTAATCTTGGACATGAGAAGCTTCTGGATGCCTGCAAGATTCCCATTTCTGGCATGACGCAGAAACTGGTCTTCTGGATCCAGATCCTCCATAAATACCTGAATAAGAAGACCACAGCACTGAAAGACTAAGATTTTGGCTACTACTCCTAATACTGATATACATTGCACATTCAACCAAACAAATGAAAATCAGATCTACTCTAGTACTAATTGAGATCATACAGTAAATGAAAAATGTAAGGTGGTCAGTTTCACTTCTGTCAAATGTAGCTTCTCTACAACAGTGCGAGAAATTCATTATCTAGGCTTTTTCAGCAACCAGACAGCAGCATCATACATACAGTACACATTGTTACTCTTAAGACGCAAATAACTTGTGCTTTAATCATGGACAAAAATGTGTCTAGTTCATGTAGACGCATGTAGACTACCTAATGCATTGTAAGGCCTATTTGGTTTAAAAGGTAAGGAACATTTCTAAATGAAAGATGTAAGTGGAAATCACCTAAGTGGACAAGGAAACAAAACAAATTGAAAAGGTTTCCGTCACCACACTAGCCCTGCAAGAAAAATGGTAAGCATACAGTTTCCTTATCATACACCACAAATAACATGTCTGGGATGCACCAGGGTGGGATGTGGCTATAAAAATCTTGCTTCATATACTCTGCTGAAATGTTGCAAAGACAATCTGTCATACAATTATTTCTTTATTGAATAAAAATCGGAAAGTTGCAGTAGGAGCATGCAAACAGATTTGCCTATGATTCCTATGTGTACATATAGTGGGGTCAAAAATTGACACCCTTGATAAACATGAGAAAAAATGACTAAAATAAATCATTCAAAAACTGAGATATATTGTATGTTCAAAACATTTGGGAAATTATAATATTTTATACTAATACAATTGCTCAAAGAATTAGTGTTTTAAAAGTAATATTTTTTTTCCTCAAAGGTAGCAGACAAAATGATTGACAGCACTGTTTTCAATACCTTTCAATTCGAGGTTGACCGATTATGATTTTTCAACGCCAATACCGATTGGAGGACCAAAAAAACCTGATACCGATTCAAGTCGGACAATTTATATATATAAAATAATGACAATTACAACAATACTGAATGAACACTTATTTTAACTTACTATAATACATCAAAAATCAATTTAGTCTCAAATAATGAAACATGCTCAATTTGGTTTAAATAATGCAAAAACAAAAGTGTTGGAGAAGAAAGTAAAAGTGCAATATGTGCCATGTAAAAAGATAACGTTTAAAGTTCCTTGCTCAGAACATGAGAACATATGAAAGCAGGTGGTACCTTTTAACATGAGTCTTCAATATTCCCAGGTAAGAAGTTTTAGGTTGTAGTTATTATAGGACTATTTCTCTCTATACCATTTGTATTTAATATACCTTTGACTATTGGATGTTACTAATAGGTACTTTACTTTATTGCCAGCCTAATCTCGGGAGTTGATAGGCTTGAATTCATAAACATCGCAATGCAATGAAGAGCTGCTGGCAAATGCAGTAAAGTGCTGTTTGAATGAATGCTTACGAGCCTGCTGGTGCCTACCACCGCTCAGTCAGACTGCTCTATCAAATCATAGACTTAATTATAATATAAAAACACACAGAAATACGAGCCGTAGGTCATTATGGTCAAATCCGGAAACTATCATTTAGAAAACAAAACGTTTATTCTTTCAGTGAAATACGGAACCGTTCCGTATTTTATCTAACGGGTGGCATCCATAAGTCTAAATATTGCTGTTACATTGCACAACCTTCAATGTTATGTCATAATTACGTACAATTCTGGCAAATTAGTTCACAATGAGCCAGGCAGCCCAAACTGCTGCATATACCCTGACTGTTGCACAGAACACAAGAGAAGTGACAATTTCCCTAGTTAAAAGAAATTCATGTCAGCAGGCAATATTAACTAATATTAAATATATATACTTGTGTATTGATTTTAAGAAAGGTGTTGATGTTTAGGTACACATTTGTGCAACAACAGTGCTTTTTTTGTGAATGCACTTGTTAAATCACCCGTTTGGGCGAAGTAGTGTGTGATTCAATGATAAATTAACAGGCACTGTAAAGCAGGACAAGCAAGATGAACTAATAATATCATCAACAATGTGTAGTTAACTAGTGATCATGTTAAGATTGATTGTTTTTTATAATATATGTTTAATGCTAGCTAGCACCTTACCTTGGCTCCTTGCTGCACTCGCATAACAGGTAGTTAGCCTGCCACGCAGTCTCCTCGTGGAGTGCAATGTAATCGGCCATGATCGGTGTCCAAAAATGCTGATTACCGATTATGAAAACTTGAAATCGGCCCTAATTTAAAAAATATATATAATAATATTTCGGCCATTCTGATTAAAATCGGTTGACCTCTACTTTCAATACCTCAACTTAAAAGGATAGCAGCACTGAGCCTTTTTCTAAAATGTTTAATGAGTTGGAGAACACATTGGGAGGGATCTTATGCCATTCTGCCATAGAGAATCTTCCCATATCCTTTAGATCCCTTGTCTGCACTTAGACTGCCCTCTTCAACTCAAAGCAAAGGTTTTCAATGGTGTTCAAGTCCGGAATATGAGATGGCCATTAACAATTTCTTTGTGGATTTTGATGAGTGCTTGGGATTATTGTCTCACTGGAAGATCCACTTGCGGCCAAGTTTCAGCCTCCCGGCAGGGGCAACCTGTTTCGGGCTGACATGTCCTGGTACTGGGTAAAGTTCATGATGCCGTTGACCTTAACAAGTGTCCCTGGACCCGTGTAAGCAAGATAGCCCCATAACATCAAAGATAAAGCACCATATTTTACAGTAGTTAGGCTTATGGGGATCTTTTCTGCTTATGCATTTTCAATGCGATGCCAAACCCACCACTGGTGTACGTGGCCAAAGAGCTCTATATTCATGTCTTCTGACCAAAGCACCGGTTCCAATCCAAGTGCCAAGGCCATTCAGCAAACGGCAGGCATTTACATTTGTTGGATGACATGAAAATAGAGCTCATTGGTCACAAACACCAGTGGTGGATTTGGCGTCAAAATGTGAATGTGTGAGCAGAAAAGAACCCCATACCTACTGTAAAATATGATGATGGATCTTTGATGTTATGGTGCCATTTTCTAATGGTTAATTGGCCACAAAAATCTACATTTTGCAAGATCCATCTCAGTCTCCGGACATGAAACGCATTGAAAACCTGTGGTTTGAACTGAAGATGGCAGGCCATAAGTACAGACAAGGATATCAAGGATCTGGAAGGAGTCTGTATTGAGGAATGGTCTAAGATCCCTCCCAATATATTCTCCAACTCATAAAACATTTTAGAAAAAAGCTCAATGCCATTATCCTCGCAAGGTGAGGAATTGAAAACAGTTGTGTCAATCATTTTGACCCATACCTTTTAGAATTTTAAAAAACTTGTTAAAAAAATCTGTCTATGAGCAAGTGTAGAATAAAATAAATTTGCATACAATATAATTCAGTATTTTTATTTTATTTTACAGTAATTTTCACTCACCTTCATAAAGGGTGTCAATTTCAGAACCTACTATACAGCAATTCAGCAATCATGCTTCTAGGCTTACAGTTAAAAAAAATTCTAAACCAACAATGTAAAAATAAAAAGTATATTATTATTATTTCTGTCGTCCCCTGGTTGAGCCATCTCACCTCTGGTAAATGTAACATTCTATAAATTAAAAAACCATTGGCCTATCTTGTGACATCCTTGATTGAACCGCAAGATTATGAGAAGCCATTACTTAGCAAAACTAAGCATGTGACTAAATAGCTGATTTCAAATTTACTTAAATTATCACAGGTGTTTGATAGACAAAACGCCTAGATGGGTCAATTTGATTGGAGTAGCCAATGGGACGTGTTTTAAATGTTATCTGAAATGTTTAGGCTACAACATCATGATGTTTGCAAGAGGACAAGATATTGGGGGAAATAAACTCCCCACATGAAGACCAATTTTTTTTTCATCACGTCACACATTGGGCAACCTTAAAAGACAAATAGATACATTTGTTAACAAACATTACTGATAAGTTTAATTCCCTAATTGACATAAATCGTGAATGAGCTTGAAAGGTCAAGGGGTTGTGTTCAGTACGGAGACAACGTTTATGAACGAAGTGACACGTTTTGCCTACTAAATACGACCCAGATAGTTTCAGAACATTATTGGCTACCTTAGGACATTAATACCAACACTGGCCACAAACATGAAGACATGTAATGAAAGACACACAATTCAAAGAAAAACAAAATATGAACTAACCGTAAAAATCGTTCTGCGGGTGTCCTTCAGCCGGGGGATTGTTTTCGCAGTCTTTGCTGCTCAACTTCTTCAGAAGTAGGCTAGGTTACCATTAGCATGTGATTTTCTAATCCCCCGGTTGGAACTCTTCCTGTTTTGTGCGCTCTCGGGTGAAAGTGTTTCGCAATACGCATAAACTAACTACACCACAAGTCAGATCAGCAGGCCACATAGTTGGGAACTGTATCAAGCATCCTGCATTTCAGCCTTTAATTACAACGACAATTGATAAGTGCCAACTGCGAGCGTGTCACACATCTATGTTTACAGTGATCAGCTGATCTAAGGTATTCACGATGTGCGCGCGCACTTGTCCCGGGCAAGTGTTGCATTATCAAAAATGCTCATCTGATTACATTAATTTGATATTAATACTTCTGTACCCTATGTAAATCATAGACCTATTTCTACTCAAATTGTATAGCCTAGTACAATGCATGTGTTATTCTTCTGGGATATACTTACCATTCAATAATGAATTAATTTACTTTCCAACGCTTCAATATTTTCCAATACAAGCTATTCATTAATTAACGACGTGAGTGATTATGGCATTAATTTGAGTCCTTCCATTTCATATGGTAAACTAAACTGTGCCCCGGAAGCGCAAGGTTGTAGTGTTTCTTGATCACGTGCAGAGACTGTGTGCAGAGATGATCTATTATTGTTACACGATAGTCGAGTGACCGCTCTAACCACAGATCGAACAAAGAGACAGATATTTCACCGGATGTATAAATGTGAAGCCTTCACCTCTACTTTCTACTCACTACTAAAAATTGTAGTGGGAGGAATTCCAGTGGCCGGCAGTGGAAGATTGAACAAGATGGATTTTGGCCGACATTCTGCAACTTTTCTTATTGATGAAACATTTGATCTCAGTACAGTTTTATGTTCCCAAAACTAAAATATGTTATGAACAGAGTGGACTGAGTTTTGTAGACTAACCTTTGCCAAGTTTTTTGTCGCGTTGTTTAGGAGCGCAAATGCGAATTGAGTTTTTGCACACGTGCACTTCCCTAACGGAAATATGCAAATATGAAAAACAGGCACATCTCCACAGTAAATTAGTTTTCTTTCGCCCAAAGTTGCCAACATACCACGTGCGTCCGTCACTCAGTGCATCAGTTACAACTATCCATTACGAAACTTCTATTCGATCAAATAAACCTCACGTAGCAAATTAGCAATTATATATTTTGTTGACCAAATTCGACACTCATTGACCTCCTTACAAAAATTCCTCACTTTGTGGTCTTATTTTCG
The DNA here is from genome assembly GCF_036934945.1 of Oncorhynchus masou masou. Taxonomy (NCBI): domain Eukaryota; kingdom Metazoa; phylum Chordata; class Actinopteri; order Salmoniformes; family Salmonidae; genus Oncorhynchus; species Oncorhynchus masou. Next base: position 83,703,238 of record NC_088235.1, on the reverse strand, counting down.
TGGACCGAATTTGGGCAGAGTAAACCCTCTCGGGTCGACTCATCCTCTCTGCTTTGTGCCTGTGGAACTTTCTTGTTTGTCCATGTGGGAAATATGAAGTGCTGCTTGTAGCGAACTGTTACAGAACATTCAGTGAAGTGAGTATGATTAATTATCTTTGAGCTGTTTTGGTGAACTATTTTACAAAGCGAGATTCGGCTTGTATATGGCATGATATTCAAACTTAGCTAGCTAGCCATGTTATCAAACATCTTTACTAGGTAACGTAAGCTTGCTGGTTCTGTAACTAAAAGCTAGCTAGCCTGAAAAGCATAGCTGATGTGAACCAGCGATGCAGCTGTCTAGTTTTATACTAGGGGAAATTGTTTGTTGATTGAATTTCGTATTTTGTACTAGATGTGCAATAGCTAACTACATATTCAGTTAATTAATTTAACATCCTCACCGTTTCTGATATTTCCCCCTTTTTCAGATACAGTAGCTACAGGCATTATTATTCTCAGAATGGCAAGTGAGCAGGAGGTGGCAGCAGTGGGAAAAATTCTGGTCAACCCAAAGCAGGACCTGACAACACGGTTCCGAGCACTCTTCACTCTGCGTAACGTGGGTGGACCAGAGGCAATAGAATGGATCAGTCAGACTTTTGTGGATGACTCTGCCCTGTTGAAACATGAGTTGGCATATTGCCTGGGTCAAATGCAGGATGAGAGAGCCATCCCCACGCTAGAGACTGTTCTGAAAGACACAACACAGGAGCCTATGGTCAGGCATGAAGCAGGTCAGTATGCCAGATCACTCTCATTCATATACATACTGTATTGATGAACATGTTCACAGAATGTAATAGTGCTTATCTAAACGGTTCACTTTTTAATTTTTATTTATTTAGGGGAAGCATTAGGAGCTATTGGGAACCTCGAGGTCCTTGACATCCTGAAAGAGTACTCTGCGGACCCAGTCATCGAGGTATGTAAAATGAGGCATATTGGATATAAATTAGTAGCAAAGAGATTGTGGAAATCAAACAAAACACACAGCATTTACATATAGTAATATTGGACAATTTTAATCAATTTTAGAATAAGGCTGTAATGTAACAAAATGTGGAAATAGTCAAGGGGTCTGATCTGAATACTTTCCGAATTCACTGTACATCTATTTGACCTTAATCACGGGAGACAAATTAAACCAGTCATATGGTAGCAAACTGAAGCATGTCAACATATAAACTTTGTAGGAAAGTTAATAAAATACTGTGCCATTATGCAGAATTTAAATTGTACTGCTTTTTAACTTGCAAGGATGGGAATTCTCGAATGTCTTAATTATAGGCTGCCCCGACGTTTCCTATCATGTTAAATATTACCCACTATCAGTATCGACCGTCAGTAGTCCTAATAACCACACATATTCAACTGACAATTTACTGTTCGTTCCCTTCAGTTGGTATAGCCTACATTATCATTCCATTTGTTTTCATTTACCTTCATTTGAGCCTCTGTAAACGCTGTTCCGACCGTGCAGTTGAGGATCGTTATTGACAATAGGCTAATTAAATGGTTATGGAGACCACGCCGTAACAGTTTGAACCCTATTAGAGCAGGCAATAGACGAGGGTATAGCCTACTATTGCACACTATTCTCCCTATTGTAATTCTATGTACACTAATCTTCCGGAGACAAATATGCATAGTCACACTAAACAAAAATAAAATGCAACATGTAACAATTTCAAAATTTTTACAGAGTTACTGTTCATATAAGGAAATCAGTCAATTGAAACAATTTCATTGGGCCCTAATCTATGGATTTCACGACTGGAAATACAGATGTGCATATGTTGGTCACGGACACCTTAAAAAAAAAAACAATTGGGACGTGGATCAGAAAACCAGTCAGTATCTGGTGTGACCACCATTTGCCTCAAGCAGAGTGACATATTCACATAGAACACAATCAACAGCCTGATCAACTCTATGTAATGTTGACCCACTCCACTTCAATGGCTGTGCAAAGTTGTTGGATATTGGTGGGAACATGCTCAATCAGTAACATGTCTGAGTATGCAAGCCATGGAAGAACTGGGGCATTTTCAGCTTCCAGGAATTATGGGGCAGTCCATTATCATGAAGCATGAGATGATGGCGGGGGATGAACGGCACGACAATGGGCCTTTAGGATCTCGTCACTATCTCTGTGCATTCAAATTGCCATCGATAAAATGCAATTGTGTTCATGGTCCATAGTTTATGCCAGTCCATTCCATAACCCCACAGCCACCACGGGGCACTCTGTTCACAACGTTGACATCAGCAACCCACAAGACGCCATGCACCTTGTCTGCTATCTGCCCGGTACAGTTGAAACCGAAATTAATTTGTGAAGAGCACACTTTTCCAACGTGCCAGTGGCCATCGAAGGTGAGCAGGACCTAAAATTAACTTTTTGGCCCACCAGCTCCTGTGGCAAGTACAGTAGATGAAAAAAATCTACCAGGCACTATGATTTTATTTTACCAGCCAAAATATGTTTGCCATAATTATATTAAAAAAAATAATAATACTGATTACCACGCTTTGTTTCTAAAACAAGAAATGTATTAGTAAGAAATGTGGTATATTGCTCAATTTCATGTCATTTTTTTGTGACCTCAGTCTTTTAATGAAAATATCAGTCTTTGGCTGCCCCTGTAAGGGCAGAATGTTACTGTGCTAATGGTGCCACTCTAGTCCTGTCACGTGTGAGAGAGATTTGGGATCTGACTAGGGTGTCTCTTCGCAGTCAGTAGAAGCAGCAGACTCAAACCAATGTTGAAAAACAACTTAGCTTGTGAACAAAACAATGTTAATAGCCAAGAAATTAGTTCTAACTTTGTTAAATTTCAAGTGAATTAGACCTACTTTTATGCAAAACATGTATCTCATCACTTCACTCAGTGCCCCTGCGCGAGGTGATTTATAGACTTAGCTGCTAATTGGACAAATAAATACTATGAAACAAAACAGCAGGAATACTTTAAATAGCTACTGCAGCATTCTTTAACTTGCACGTGTGCTTATACATGACTTTTGACTTAATTCGCAAAAGTAATGCTTGCACTGTAGAGCCCTGCAAATTGACCACCTGCCAACGTGGCTGGTGAAAGACTTTACCTGTCTATACTGAAATCTACCCACATTTGGCTGGTGGGGGATGTTTATTTTATGCCCTGAAGGGGAGCATTTGCCCACTAAAGTTGGTTAAGACGCCAAACTGCATTCAGGTCAAGACCCTGGTGAGGACGACAAGCATGCAGATGAGCTTCCCTGAGACAACGGTTTCTGACAGTTTGTGCAAAATTGTTTGGTTGTGCAAACCCACAGTTTAATCAGGTGGCTGGTCTCAGAAGATCCCGCAGGTGAAGGAGCCTGACGTGTAACCATGCCAGCCCAGGACCTCTACATGGTCTGTGGTTGTGAGGCCGGTTGCACTTAATGCCAAATTCTCTAATACGACAGAGGTCGGGTTATGATAGAGAAATGAACATTGAATTCTCTGGGCACAGCTCTGGTGGATAATTCCTGAAGTCAGCATGCCAATTGCACACTCCCTCATCTTGAGACATCTGTGATGTTGTTACAAAACTGCACATTTGTGGCCTTTTATTGTCCCCAGCACGATGCACCTGTGTAATGATCATGCTGTTTAATCATCTTCTTTATATGCCACACCTGTCAGGTGGATGGATAGTCTTGGCAAAGGAGAAATTCTCACTAACAGAGATGTTAACAAATTTGTGCACAAAATGAGCGAAATAAGCTTTATGTACAAATAGAATGTTTCTGTGATTGTTTTTTAAATTCAGCTCATGGGACCAACACTACATGTTACACTTTCTATTTGAAACCTAATATTCTGAACCTGTTCTCAATTATATTCTAGTGAGTCTGACAAAATTAAAACTAAAAGGGATGGCTTATGATGAATGTAATAAACCCTATTGAATAAACTCAAATAAAATCTGTTGGTTAGCAAGTGGGAGGGTTTTCAGCAGTTGAAAGAAATGTATTCAGAGCGTGCAAGGTAGCCACACCTGCAGAGCGTGTTACGCAACTGAATAAGCTAAGTCTTGAATATCAAATACTGAAGTGCGTAGGAAAGGTGTCAATCGGTCCCGACAGTGCCTGTGTGATGGTCATGACAGTACTCTTGTCCTCCTCCAGGTGGCAGAGACGTGCCAGTTGGCTGTCAGGCGGCTGGAATGGCTGACATCTGGTGGGGACCAGAACGGAGAGGAGGGCACCGACGGAAACCCTTACTGTTCTGTGGACCCTGCTCCCCCAGCCCAGAGGAAGACTGTCCCTGAGCTGAGGACACAACTCCTGGATGAGAGCCTGCCGCTGTTTGAGCGCTACAGGGCCATGTTCGCCCTCCGCAACCTGGGCACCGAGGAGGCTGTCCTGGCTCTAGGAGATGGTGAGAGAGACTGGCAGTCCTCCTTAGACTATGCTGTCTATGGCAATTGTCAATAAAGGAGTGAATTTGTAGCATTGAAGAGCTTATTTTCTGCAAAATGTGCAGCCACATTTGTATTCACATAAGCACATTTTCTTGTCCTGAATCATTACATAACCCTCCAATATCAGTGTCTCTGAATCATTACGTAACCCTCCAATCAGCGTCTCTGAATCATTACGTAACCCTCCTAACAGCGTCTCTGAAAACACCAACACTCACTCAACCCTTTTATACTTCACAGGTCTTCAGTGTAGCAGTGCCTTGTTCCGCCATGAGATTGGCTACGTCCTGGGTCAGATCCAGCACCCAGCCAGCATCCCCCAGCTGCAGGCAGCTCTGGAGCTGGATGGGGAGAATGCCATGGTGAGGCATGAGTGTGCAGAGGCCCTGGGATCCATTGGCAAGGTGGAGTGTATGAAGATCCTGGAGCGCTACAGGAAAGACACAGAGCGTGTGGTGAAGGAGAGCTGTGAGGTAGCCCTGGACATGCTGGAGTATGAGAACGGCACACAGTTCCAGTACGCTGATGGACTACTACGACTGCAGGGGGAACAGTGAGGGCCAAACGGCAAGCATGGACATTGGAAGCTATTGGAGAACTGCTATACAGCGCTGTAAAAGCTTTCCGCAGATGTCATAACTCATGATCACTTAGACCCATTTTCATTAATTGAAACGATTTTGACTCTTGCCAGTGATGATTGTCCTCTGAGACAAGGCAATGTAATAATGATATTACAGTGCATTCAGCCATGTTTTAGTTTGTTTATTCATTGTTTTCATGGAAGCTACATGAATAAATTGTCAAGATAATGTAATGCTTTTCCACCTTAGCTCAGTGAACCATTCACATTTATCTTTCATTCAGAATGATCTGATAAGCATCTGAAATCCAAACCTGATTTGTCAATAGAGATTGTTAATCCACTTTTCTGCTCTGTCATTCGCATTTAATTTTTAATCTCAAATGAAAATAAAGGCTAGGTAATAACATTGAGACAATACAACAATGGTGTCGTTTAGCACTATCATGGCAGTAGCTTGCCTGTGTTCTAGCCCAGTCAGAGGTATTGCATCATGATGGCTAATCCACACAGCCACTCATACTGAGACATTAATAATACTCTACAAGTTATTTCCCTTCAGCTTTCTCATTCACACTGAAACACATTGATATCCTCTGTGCTTTGACAAAGATTACAAATGGAATGAAAATGTGCATTTACACTTTATTGTTTTCATTATTGTACTAGGTAAGTTGACTGAGAACACGTTCTAATTTACAGCAACGCCCTGGGGAATGGTTACAGGGGAGAGGGGGATGAATGAGCCAATCGTACACTGGGGATTATTAGGTGACTGATGGTTTGAGGCTCAGATTGGGAATTTAGCCACTTAACAGTACAAACATACTCTTTTCATAACCCGGATCAGAGGAAAGACATTGTTCGTGTGATGTACAGTATGTGTGCATCTTCAGTTGTGAGCTCTGCAGAGAGTGGAAAGAATGGCAGCTGTCAGCTCTGGAGGGATAGAGAATTACCAGCATGCTGAGAGGGAGGGCCACAGCTATAGTAAAATGGGGATGAATGACCCATTCCTGTGCACTAAACGTAGCTAAACACAGAGCTGTGGAAACAGTGCCCGGCCTTCGCTCAACCTACCAACACCTCAGTCACCATGATGCACCCCATCATGATTGGCATCGTTGTTGTCAACACCTCCATCACCGTCATCTACTGGTCCGTTGTCCTCACAGAGGCCTTCCATAGAAAGGAAGAGGATGACCCTGTCTAAATAACTGACCTTACAGAGTTGTACTGCTCAGAGTAGATAGCTTCTGTGTTTCCTGTTTCGTCTGGGGGAAATGCTCAGTCTTCCACAGCTCCTGCCATTGGAGCACAGTTTTACACATAGGTAATGCATTTCTTTGAAACTGACAAATATATTTCTGGATATAATTAACTGTATTTTTAACATTATATGAGGGTTTTTCTGACTCACAGTTAAGGCTGTGACCTTGTTTTGCCTCTGTGGAATTTTGGTGTTGAAGCTTATCTCCGGATTGGTGTTGAAGCTTATCTCCGGATTGGTGTTGAAGCTTATCTCCGGATTGGTGTTGAAGCTTATCTCCGGATTGGTGTTGAAGCTTATCTCCGGATTGGTGTTGAAGCTTATCTCCGGATTGGTGTTGAAGCTTATCTCCGGATTGGTGTTGAAGCTTATCTCCGGATTGGTGTTGAAGCTTATCTCCGGATTGGTGTTGGAAGCTTATCTCCGGATTGGTGTTGAAGCTTATCTCCGGATTGGGTAGAGATTTAATCATACAATGCAGAGTGAAAGAAGCAGACATCTCTTTTCTTTCACTTGGTGTGTCATCTTATGGATACCAGATGATTAGTTTCTACTGATCACATAAGGAGAGGAAAATTCACCAAATACAGCCTTAGGTCAGGGAAACAATACAGAGAAATGTATGGACTGCAGCGAAACAGCCAAAGGAATCTTTGTCTGCAGCTCAACCCAGCAAGGTATTTTGCATCTCTGTTTTCCTTGTTCTACAGTGTCAAAATGTGTAATTTGTTCACTCAACATATAATCAACAGGCTATGTATGATGCAGAATAATGTGGAAAGTAACTGTCTGTGCTCATTACACATCATCCAATATGTTTTCAATTATTTCCAATTGTATCCTTCTACTCTGCCAATTATATGATTATCAGTCATTGGCCTATTTATGGAGAATGTCCTACTAAATTGATACATATCTATTTTGACACATCTAAAATACTTTCTATCAAACATGATTTGGTGGAAACCAGATTTATATGAAATCTGTCAAGAGAAAGGATGCCATTGACTACTCATGGTCATACTCATTCACAGCCATCATTCTAGTCTGACAGGAAACACCCTTGAGGATTAATTAGGTCTAGGTGTCGAAGGTTATGAGAGACACAGACTTATTTAGAGTTAGACACAGAGGAGTGACTCTTGACCCTTCAGTCCAGTTTCACTCAAAGGTCAGGTGGAGTAGAGCGACTGACCCTGTTGCTGACAAGAGGGACTCCAGTCCTCCCTGCAGGCTAGCCTCACAGCAGACAGAGACAGCCTTTTGTCTCAAGTTTTCTTCAAGAAGATCAAGGATGCACCCAAGCCTGAGGAGGTCGTCCGAGTCTGAGTGAGTAATGCCTTTACTGACTAGAGAGAGAAGGCTTTAGGTTCATTTCTAGGTTTTGCTAATGCTTTTGCTGTCAGTACTCTGCATTTGATGAGGGAGAGTGGCTCATGTAGTACTTGTGTAGTATTCTAGTCAATGATGATACAGCTAATGCTAACCTAGCCTGAACTGTTGGGAGGCAATATCCAGTATTCTGTTGGGAGGCAGTATTCAGTCTCGACTGTCTCAGCTCTCTCGACTGTCTCAGCTCTGTTGGGGGAGGCCTCATCTCAGTCTATTCAGTATTCGGTCTCTCTGTTGGGAGGCGACTGCCTCAGCTCTGTTGGGAGGCACTGCCTCAGCTCTGTTGGGAGGCAGTATTCGGACTCGACTGCCTCAGCTCTGTTCAGTAGTCTCAGCTCTGTTCACTGCCTCACTCTCGACTGCCTCAGCTCTGTTGGGAGGCATTCGGTCTCGACTGCCTCAGCTCTGTTAAGTCTCGACTGCCTCAGCGCTGTTGGGAGGCAGTCGACTGCCTCAGCTCTCTGGGAGGCAGTATTCGGTCTCGACTGCCTCAGCTCTGTTGGGAGGAGGTCTCGACTGCCTCAGCTCTGTTGGGAGGCATTCGGTCTCGACTGCCTCATTCAGTCTCGACTGCCTCAGCTCTGTTGGGAGGCAGTATTCAGCTCTGTCTCGACTGCCTCAGCTCTGTTGGGAGGCAGCTCTGTTGGGAGGCAGTATTCAGTCTCGACTGCCTCAGCTCTGTTGGGAGGCAGTATTCAGTCTCGACTGCCTCAGCTCTGTTGGGAGGCAGTATTCAGTCTCGACTGCCTCAGCTCTGTTGGGAGGCAGTATTCAGTCTCGACTGCCTCAGCTCTGTTGGGAGGCAGTCTCGACTGCCTCAGCTCTCGACTGCCTCAGCTCTGTTGGGAGGCAGTATTAGTTCAGTCTCTGTTGGGACTGCCTCATCTCTGTTGGGAGGCAGTATTCAGTCTCGACTGCCTCATCTCTGTTGGGAGGCAGTCATTCAGTCTCGCCTCATCTCTGTTGCCTCACTGCCTCAGCTCTGTTGGGAGGCAGTCTCGACTGCCTTCAGTCTCGACTGCCTCAGCTCTGTTGGGAGGCAGTATTCAGTCTCGACTGCCTCAGCTCTGTTGGGAGGCAGTATTCAGTCTCGACTGCCTCAGCTCTGTTGGGAGGCAGTATTCAGTCTCGACTGCCTCAGCTCTGTTGGGAGGCAGTATTCAGTATTTTACATGGCATCCATCTCCTCCGTCTGAGAGAACTCTTTCTGCACTTAGGTTGCATGAGGAAACTTCAAGTGCTTTTACATGTACTTACTTCAGACACCTCCACATTTCATCTTACAGTCACTCTCGTTCCTGTCAATGGCGGTTCTGGGGGGGGGGGGGGGGGGCAGTGCCCCTGTGACAACAATTTTGGACCCCCTTGTGGCCCCCCTAAATGTGTAGTATGAAATAATTTTTACATAACAAATTTTTGCAATCGTTCTTTTTATACATCCGTTATTAGACAGTGGCAACGATGGTGATTATGAACATGGTCTTTTGCCTGCTAATGCAGTGAAGAAAACGATGACAACAATAACGTCTAATGTAACTGGCCCCTCTAACAGTACAACTGGCCCCAGCTTGCCCCCCCAGTTGAAATGGTCTAGAACCTCCACTGGTTCCTGAGTCTGTTATTTAATTCCATCTCCCCCACCTCATTAAGGGACATGATTTGGAGGGAAGTTGCTCTCCGGAAAGACAGGGCAGTGTCACAGGATGATATTTCTGGGCAAATGAGGAATGCACTGAATGGTGCATTCCTCATTTGAATGGTGGGATGGGCCGGTGGGTAGAGGGGAGCTGAATAATAGCACTTTAAGCCTCTTTGTCCATAACTGAAGTCAGAACAAATATTTTCCTACCAACTGCTCAACATTACAAATAGCAACATATTCTCTGAAAATCAGACGTCTTTGTCAGTTGACTTCAGGGAAGTTCATTATGGGAATGAAGATATCCTTTGTAACAACATATGTACTGTATGTTCCCCTTATTTGATCTTTAATTTTGAGGGGTTCTGCCCTGAAAAAAAAGATACTGCTACCTCCCTTATTCTCTTGTCTTACCAGCCATAAGGCTCAGTATGAAGAATATACTGGACATGGGCCGCACAGACCAAGTCTCCATTCAGTTCATTGTTCTTTTCTTTGTAAAATAATCTTTCCACAAGATATCGTTCCATGATGGTGTTTTTCACCAACATAGTAAATTCATTCTCATATACCCTTAATCAACATCCCCTTTCAACTAATTCAATTTGCGGATGGATTCCTCACAGACCAGAATGCTTTGTACCACAGAGCGTCCTGAGGCCCAGACCCAGCCTACTGCCAGGTGTGGATCCGCCCCAGGACCTATAACCCCTGGCAGCTCCTACAGGCCGTGGAGAAAGACGATCTCTACTTTGTTTGCCTACGTCGCCTCTTCCCGGGATGCCTTTCACATGCCCTCTCATGTGCTCTATGTCATAGTGGTAGTAGTGTCCTGCTATGCCATCCTAGGACACCTGATCAATGACTTGTACCGTGACTTGGCAGGTAAAGTGGGATGATCACACGAGAGAGAAACTAGACAGGCAGGGAGGCAGGCAGACATCTTTGTAATCTGATTAATCCATCCAGAGTCCTTTCACTGTGACTCACCATTGATACTCAGCTTTCAGTTCACCTTCACACTCTGTAGCCTCAATCTGAAGCCATGGAACAGACATGTCAGCTGGATCTGTGGATTAAAAGGGCTAGTTAAGGCTACTTTTCAATCAAAAACACATACATGTAAAGGTGTAGTAGTTTGTTTTTATATTTCTATATGAGAAATGTGTACGTGCCAAACACTAAAACTGTTATTATGTGCACGCAGACTGTGTCTGAGGAAGGTGTGTGTGACTGCAAGGGAGTGGGGAAGGAGGAAGACTGCCGTCGAGGCGAAAAGGTGGAAGACCAACAGAGGGGGTCCTTACAATGATCAAATCTCCTAGCATATACAAGAAAAGACAACCTTCTTCTGAAGAAAACAGACCCACAACTTTTTTCAGTCAGTTTGGGTCAGAAGAACATTCTGCCTAAGGTCCCCTGATAACAATTCACTGTCCACTCTATTCTGCTCTCTCCTCTGTCCTCATTTCCTGCCAAGTTGGCTCCCAATCAGATACATCCCGTCTCTGTTACTACCAATCATCTAATCCTGTTTTTATACAAATTAAATGAAACTGCAACCCAATCCATTTTTTAACAATGTAATTTAAGCATCAGATGCATAAACTAAGAAACTATGTACAAACAATTATTCTGTATAATGCCTGTACTGTATAGGAAAACAAGTGTAGACAGTTTGAACAATCCAACTGTGCAGAAACATTCATTTGTGTCAGTGCTCTGAGATTTTCCATTTCCTTTTGGATCCCAGAAGAAATAACAGTTGAATCTTTACTATAAATTTTCAGCTCACATAACACCATGGGATTGAGCAGAACCTGAACACATCCCTTTTGCGAGTGTAGAAGCTACAGTGGTGATACTTATGTCATGCAATAAAATGCAAATTAATTACTTAAAAATCATACAATGTGATTTTCTGGATTTTTGTTTTAGATTCCGTCTCTCACAGTTGAAGTGTACCTATGATAACTATTACAGACCTCTACATGCTTTGTAAGTAGGAAAACCTGCAAAATCAGCAGTGTATCAAATACTTGTTCTCATCACTGTATATGAGCTGCTGTAACGCTGTAGATGTAAATACATCTGTTTTCTTGAGGTGGCCAAAGAGGATGACCCTCGTTCCAATAAAGGAAGGACTAAACCTGTGTCTGTCTGAATGTGTATATCTGCTTTATCCCCTCATCCCGATCCGCCATTATCATGTGGCGCTAAACTAAGCCAGTCTGACTCAGAGACAGGGCAGGGGAGAATAAGGCCTCAGCCTCAGCAGCCAGGGATTTAGCAAGGACACACAAGACGTGCTGTCATCACCTACCATTCTGGTCTAGGACCACTATAGCAGCTCTATAAAAGTAGTCTGGTAGGTCACTACAACATTGGATATCAATATATGGTTTGGCATTAGAAGAGTTTGGTTGATTGGAATTCTTCCATTGCCCAATAAAGGCCAGGATTATTACAGATCTCAGATTAAACGGTGGGTTGACAGAGGGGTCTTGGTAAAAAGATTATTGTCATACATGCTTAACAGTAATACTTGTTGACTAAACATACAAAAATAAAGGAACCATACCCGCTATCTCTCTTTTGGAACTATGTATAAAAGCCCTCTCCGGCAACACAACCACCTCTCTCTCTTATGGAACTATGGATAAAAGCCCTCTCTGACGACACAACCACCTCTCTCTCTTTTGGAACTATGGATAAAAGCCCTCTCCGGCAACACAACCACCTCTCTCTCTTTTGGAACTATGGATAAAAGCCCTCTCTGGCAACACAACCACCTCTCTCTCTTTTGGAACTATGGATAAAAGCCCTCTCCGGCAACACAACCACCTCTCTCTCTTTTGGAACTATGGATAAAAGCCCTCTATGACGACACAACCACCTCTCTCTCTTTTGGAACTATGGATAAAAGCCCTCTCCGGCAACACAACCACCTCTCTCTCTTTTGGAACTATGGATAAAAGCCCTCTCCGGCAACACAACCACCTCTCTCTCTTTTGGAACTATGGATAAAAGCCCCCTCTCTTTTGACGACACAACCACCTCTCTCTTTTGGAACTATGGATAAAAGCCCTCTCCGGCAACACAACCACCTCTCTCTCTTTTGGAACTATGGATAAAAGCCCTCTCCGGCAACACAACCACTCTCTCTTTTGGAACTATGGATAAAAGCCCTCTCCGGCAACACAACCACCTCTCTCTCTTTTGGAACTATGGATAAAAGCCCTCTCCGACGACACAACCACCACTCTCAATTTTGGAACTATGGATAAAAGCCCTCTCCGGCCAGACAACCACCTCTCTCTCTTTTGGAACTATGGATAAAAGCCCTCTCCGGCCAGACAACCACCTCTCTCTCTTTTGGAACTATGGATAAAAGCCCTCTCTGACGACACAACCACCTCTCTCTCTTTTGGAACTATGGATAAAAGCCCTCTCCGACGACACAACCACCTCTCTCTCTTTTGGAACTATGTATAAAAGCCCTCTCCGGCCAGACAACCACCTCTCTCTCTTTTGGAACTATGTATAAAAGCCCTCTCCGGCCAGACAACCACCTCTCTCTCTTTTGGAACTATGGATAAAAGCCCTCTCCGGCCAGACAACCACCTCTCTCTCTTTTGGAACTATGGATAAAAGCCCTCTCCGGCCAGACAACCACCTCTCTCTCTTTTGGAACTATGGATAAAAGCCCTCTCTGACGACACAACCACCTCTCTCTCTTTTGGAACTATGTATAAAAGCCCTCTCCGGCCAGACAACCACCTCTCTCTCTTTTGGAACTATGTATAAAAGCCCTCTCCGGCCAGACAACCACCTCTCTCTCTTTTGGAACTATGTATAAAAGCCCTCTCCGACGACACAACCACCTCTCTCTCTTTTGGAACTATGGATAAAAGCCCTCTCCGACGACACAACCACCTCTCTCTCTTCTGGAACTATGTATAAAATCCCTCTCCGGCAACACAACCACCTCTCTCTCTTTTGGAACTATGGATAAAAGCCCTCTCCGGCAACACAACCACCTCTCTCTCTTTTGGAACTATGGATAAAAGCCCTCTCCGACGACACAACCACCTCTCTCTCTTTTGGAACTATGGATAAAAGCCCTCTCCGGCCAGACAACCACCTCTCTCTCTTTTGGAACTATGGATAAAAGCCCTCTCCGGCAACACAACCACCTCTCTCTCTTTTGGAACTATGTATAAAAGCCCTCTCCGGCCAGACAACCACCTCTCTCTCTTTTGGAACTATGTATAAAAGCCCTCTCCGGCCAGACAACCACCTCTCTCTCTTTTGGAACCATGTATAAAAGCCCTCTCCGACGACACAACCACTTCTCTCTCTTTTGGAACTATGTATAAAAGCCCTCTCCGGCAACACAACCACCTCTCTCTCTTTTGGAACTATGGATAAAAGCCCTCTCCGGCGACACAACCACCTCTCTCTCTTTTGGAACTATGGATAAAAGCCCTCTCTGACGACGCAACCACCTCTCTCTCTTTTGGAACCTCTGGCCTAATTTCCACCTTTTGTTTTCCAATCCTAAATCCAGGCTCAGAGAACTGACCTTGACCTGGCCTGTACAGTACGTCACTAAGTACATTAGCTCGCGTGGGTCTCTTTGCAGTCAATGCAATCTGGGACTAGAGCACTCCTGCAGCCATGGCAACCTCATGCTGCGTGGTACCCAGCACAAGGGCTGCAGTGGGATGACATGTAATACATCTAAAATAACAGCTTCTCAGTGGGAGAGAAGATTGATGAGCGAGATCAATTGATGGTTGTTTTCGAAGATTGGAGATTACTGTTGGGAATTAATACAGCCTGCCAAATTAGGAAGCGGTGAAAAAAAACATTGATACTGGTAGGTACACAAGTAGTTCTTATTTAAAAAAATCTTTGATACACATTACCTATAAAGAAATGTAATGTATACATTATACTGGATTGACTGCCAATATACTCAGCATACTACTTCAAGCGCGTCTTTGTGTACGGACAGGTAGACCAGATGGCAACATCAATGAGGCTGCCACACTCCCCTTGAAGAAGAGTGGAGGTAGACTAGAGTGAGGGGACAATGGACCATAACTTGGACTATGGGGAACCACAAGAGGAGGTGTTCTTTGAGAACTACAAGCCTCCCTCTCGGGACGCTATCACCCTGCCCAACTATGTTATCTATCTGTTCCTAGCATCGGTGGTGGCTCTGATCGCCCTGTACGCCATCATCAGGCACCTCATCAAAGAGCTGATTCATGACCTAGCAGGTACAGCTACCACAACACTCCCACACCACACTGGAGCCAACTGGATGCACTGTTTGTCTTGTGTCAGTCAGCAATGAAATGACGAGAATATGATCAAAATATCACAATCAAATTATTAGAAATTATCATTCGGTAGCTGACTACAAACATGCTGATACAGTCTGGATTTCACTGAATTGAATATCTCTGTTAAAAATGATTTTGCCATATTGTGTTCTCCCCACCTCCCTTTGTAGACTACCTGTTTGGGGTACAGCCTGACGAGGAGGTGGTTAACCCCTGGGAGTGTAAGGACAAGTTCCAGGTGGACTGGTGTCCAGAGACCAATGCTGAGCTGGAGGCTATGGTCAAGGCGGAGGAGATCCACTGCCTGATGGAGGGCAACAAGAACATGCCTGCCATCTGGGTCATCTCAGATGGACGTGAGCCACGGCCCCCGCGCACGGGCCCCAGGGTGGCCTTCGGCAGGATGAGCTAGCTACAAAGGGGCAGGCACACAGACTCTGACTGCTAGAGACAAGGCTGGGTACAGCAATGTGGCAGATGCACTGTAAGCCAAATGAGATATACTGTGTTGTAATCATGTACTCATTACTGCATTACACAATAATCTCCACATGCTGGCAGCATGTCAAGAGCTTCATAAGTGACCAGTCCTTGTTGTATTGTTAGTGTTTAGACTAGGCCTTTAGACCTCCCTTTGACCATATGAAGAGGAAATGGTTTCAGGACTTTCAACTGTGACTATGTTGTTGAACATTTATTCCGTATGGTTTCTGATGATTTTAAACCATTTCTCTCAAAAATACTTGTTTTCTACTTATTGCACATTTATTTTACAAAATATTACACATTTGCATGCTATCCAGTAAACAAATGACATGATCGTTACTTAAAGCTGGTTTCAGGAACAAATGAAAAGTCATGAGTTTGGAGTGGACACACCTTTCAGGCAATAAAATCTGCTGGTATCATTGGCAACATGGTGCAATCTGGTTGCTCTCTGTGCTGCATACTGCACTTTGACCTCACAGGACGTTACCAGTCCAGAAGGAGTATCATGACAGTGAACACGTTCTACACAACACCAACCTCAGAGGCCTCCTGGGATCAACAAGGATTCATAATGTCTCTCCACAAAACTTTCCTGGTCTGTTTATTACTGGCGGTTTGTGTCAACCAGGCCCAGAGTGGTAAGCCAAACGGTAAGTCCTCATCGATGATCAATCACACTGGCTAGATATTTATGCAACGCAAGGTGTTTAACAACAGTTATGTCATAATAACCTCACCTTGCACCTCCCCTCTGAGGTCGGCATTATGTTACAGCTGTGAACACTGTTAGTCAGGACTAGCCAGCGATGTTTAACTCTTCGTTCAATTATCTTACATCATCATGATAATATAGTCCACATACTACAACACTATCATTGGTGTGGTATCAATGATCAAATCAGAGTTTTCTGGTGAACACATAACTATTTATTCCTTATATAGGAGGCTTACGGCTCACTACATCCAAGGGTGGGACACTGCAGCCTTGGCTTGTTGGTCTGGCTGCTGTAGTGGGATTCCTCTTCATCGTCTTCGTCATCCTTATTGTACAAAGGCTTTTCTTCAAGAAGGAAAAGTAAGTACAACAGAGGTGATAACCTAAATGCACTGCACCTGCATATATTCTGTGTACTTACATGGTATTAGTGACACTTGTTGTAAAGTGGGATGACAAGGGTAAATATCTAAGCAATAATCTCCTTAACCTTATAGAGATCCTATTAAATGACTATTCTAATTCCTAATTCTATGTCCTAAACATTGTTTTGACCATTCAGTACATCAAATGATTTAGCTTATTGCTGATATGCTTTACTATTGTCTTATCAGTGAAGGCTGCTAGCCATCTGCCAAGGTAATATTCAGTCAGTGACTACAATGACATGTCCACAGAGATGACCAGAGGTGCCTTGTGTAACAGGCACCAGCAACCAGTGGTTTAAAGTACTTTAGTAAAAATACTTTAAAGTACTAGTCATTTTTTGGGGTATCTGTACTTTACTATTTATATTTGTCAACTTTTACATTTATTCCACTACATTCCTGAATAAAATAATTTACTTTTTACTCTATACATTTTCCCTGACACCCAAAGGTACTCGTTACATTTTGAATGCTTAGCAGGACAGGAAAATGGTCAAATTCAACGCACTTATCAAGAGAACATCCCTGGTCATCCCTACTGCCTCAGGCCCACTAAATATAAATGCTCTGTTTGTAAATATGTCTGAGTGTTGGAGCATGCCCCTGGTTCTCCGTAAATTAAATAAAAAACAAGTAATATGGTGCTGTTTGGTTCGCTTAATATAAGCAATTTGAAATTATTTATACTTTTTATACTTATGTAAATTTGAGCAATTACATTTACTTTTGATACTTAAGTATATTTAAAACCAAATACTTCTAGACTTTTACTCAAGTAGGATTTTACTGGGTGACTTTCACGTGAGGCATTTTTTAAAATAAAATATGACATTTGGGTACTTTTCCACTACTGCCTGACTCTTTACTGATATAATCTTTCCATACTTTAATATTGTGACCTCCTGTTGTCCTGAACTAACTTACCAGGATCTCACAAACAAGTGTATTTTCTTATGAAAAGTTCAACTGCTGCAGTCTTAGACAGAAGGCCATCAAACTACACACGCTCATTGTAAAGCCCATGTTTTTGTCTTGCAGAGAGGAAGATGGTGTTTTGTATGAGAACACAGCTGTAGAAATGGAAGCTGGCAAGGCCAGTGAGGTTAAACAAACCAGCCTATAGAGAGACCACCAAACAAACCATCCAGGGAGGGAACAGGCTCAGACACCAGTTTCCACGCCCGCATTGGGTTTCTTACTTCTCCTGCACATGCATTTCTTTCAACTCTATGATTGTCATATCCTATGTTTGTGCAATTAAACAAATGAAGAAAATATAGATATTGTCCTCAACTTTGCCTGTCTACTGTGCAAACAAGATAATTCTGAACAGGGTCTATTTTATTGTTTGCTAAATTGTTTGTTGTGCAGTCACAGTGTTGGCTGTATTATACTGTAATGACTGATGTTGATGGTAACAATAGTGATTTTGTCTCATTGAGTAACCAATGCTTTTACAGTGTCACTGTAACAGAAACTAGTGATTTGACTTATACTACCACTAGATGGAACTGGATTCTCTTTTTCCATTTAGAACTCACTGGACCTACAGTACTATACAAATTGTTAAGGGGAGAGTGGAGTAAGTTGAGCCATAGGGGTAAGTTGACCAAACATTTAGGAAGAGGTCATCATGTCACGGAGTCTGAAACCACATGGAAAAAGATGAAACCACATGGAAAAAGTGGTAAGCAAGTCAGCTCCAACAAAACAGATTTTTACCAAGTCAAATGAATTGATTGTGTTAAAGGTTTCATGATGTATCTAAACCAGATTGTTCTATATCAGTCGGGGTCTCTATAAGCTTAACTGTGAGATCCTAAACCTAGCATGAAAGTGCATCCTTGGAGCTGTGTGGGCTAATATAGTCAAAATGTTTGCCATGGGGTAAGTTGAGCCAATGGCAAGTTTAGTAAATTCCCAGACCTAATGCAAGGCATTATCACTGAGGAAACAACAGGCCTATGTTAAATGTGTTTTGTTAGGTGTTAAACCTGTGTTAAAGATGCTTCAAAGACAAACAAGCGATTGTGTTGAATTGCATTTGGGAAATAAAGATAGAGATGGTTTTACTGGAAATATTTCATTCAGTACATTAATTTGTAGGCGGCTGAATTTGCCTGGGGTAAATTGTACCAAGAGACCTCTTTTTTTGGACAAGCTATGTTTTCAAAATTGTAATGTTTACATGAATTCTGATTATTTTCAGGGATACACGACATCCGGAAATATATGTAGATATCTTTGTTAGAAATAA
The DNA here is from genome assembly GCF_036934945.1 of Oncorhynchus masou masou. Taxonomy (NCBI): domain Eukaryota; kingdom Metazoa; phylum Chordata; class Actinopteri; order Salmoniformes; family Salmonidae; genus Oncorhynchus; species Oncorhynchus masou. The sequence goes on along the minus strand of NC_088235.1, from coordinate 83,684,613 downwards.
TACTATATTTCCTTTGACAGTCATGCTGAATGTAAAAAATGGCTCACTCTCCCCTAGTCAATTTTAAATTGAGAATAAAAAAAAGTGTAAATTGTGAAGCTATAGCTGAAATGTATCTAAATACATGTATTACAATCAATGTTATTTATTGGTCATTTGCAAGTATATTTTTGTTGTCAGTTGTTGCTATTACATCCCAAAATTGAGAATAGGTAGTGTATATTCAACTGGCAAACCCTAGATTGGTAATACAATGCATTTACATCAAAAATGCTTGCCATAACCCTAACCAAGGCATAACCCTAACCCCTAATTTGGCATGACCTTAATATTAATCTTCGCATTACCCTGACCTCAATGAGGGAAATAGCCATCTTTCCCTCATTGCTTCGGCAGTACCACAGTAGGAGATGGCAATATTGATGTCCATGAATGCAAATCACTGGAGGACTTGAAATCAATTTAGCCATCCTCTCAAATTGCTGAAGAGAGGATATAAAGTGTAGCTTGCTTTGTAACTTAAAGTGGAACAATCATAGCTACAGTAGGCTGATATGCAAATAAGCTGTTTGCCACACAGGCCTGCAATCCTCTTTGAACTGGACTGTGATTACTGCCAGTAGCAACAGCGCGACTTTACAACATTCGAACGCATTCGCCAAAAGCCACCTGAATAGATTTCTGCAAATAACATGGGAGTTCTCTTACATTTGGGAACTTCACAGTGCTATTGATCAAACAACCATGAAACGATAGGCTCTCTCCCTCAGTTGCCTATGCACAAATCAAGAACAAGATCAACAACTAATGCCAGCTAGAGCTCATCCTTTTGCAGTTTGCCTGCCAATGCATGCCTGTCCCAACCCACGTTTTGACATCTGAATGGGAACTTGCCTGCCTGCCCGCCCATTTGATCGACAACTAAATTCAGCATAGCTAGCTAACTACCATAGCGATTCACATTTCTTGCTAGCTAACGTTAACCAAATGACACCTGCATATCTCGCTGTAGGCAACGAACAACCATATGAAGGGAAATGTCCGTCACTCACCAACTCCTCCAATGACATTACATCCTGCCAACACCTAGCAAGCTAACGTTAGGTTCCGTGTTTTTAGCTTGCTGTATATAGAATGTTCACATATTAAAACAAAAGAAGAGATACATAATATTTGTCCAGCCTTTGCTGCTATGCTTGTAGATGTGCATAATATGTTGCGACCCGAATAAAACAGTATTGGATAAATCAAAATAACAAAAAGGTAGCTATAGGTTGTTGTAACATTTGAAGTTTAAACATGTTTAAAAAAAAATAGCTGTTCGCCATCGATCACCGGTGCAGTTGAATGCAGCATTGCTGTATGGCGCGATCAAAATGTATTATAGTTGAGGTGTCAACCTAGGCTACTGCTCAAATGTAGTTGAAGTTGAATCCTCATAAAGTAGATGACTCAACTGTTGACTAATACTTGCTTGTGTGTCCTATTCGGCCTGCGGACCTTGTGTGACACATGTGCGCTAGCCTATTAGCCAAGTTATGACTGACTTCTTCTGATCATTTCCCTTGCTAGTTTGATTGTACTGACATTCCCAGGCTAGTTACAGTCGTCCGTTAGTGTTCAAAATATTGAGTCATTGAAACTGAGTGGGTGGAGGCAGCAAACTATTTTATAGGTAGGTGTGATTTATAACCTGATAGCAATCTATTTTGGACTACCAACGCATTTATTGGTGAATTATGTTAATCATACATTGAACTGCGTCCATCAATTCTGCCAACAATGCCTTACTGTACGTCATGGAATTTTTTTGTCAAATATAACCTATTTTTAAAACATTTTATAGGGGTTGGAGCATAAACTGGGAATTTGATATTTTTGCTGATATTATGATTTTCTGTTCGTTTCATATCTGCAAAGTAGTTAAAACCCCTGCCAGTTCCACTTGAAATATTATTCAGCATATTCAGGCTTTCTGTCCCGGAGTTCAGGGTCTCCCTTTTTGTCCAAAGGGCCACCACAGTGCAGAGGGTATGTATATTGGATCACTGGCACTCTTCTCCCTGGATCCTGAGTATTGTAGGAAATGACTTGTTTAAATTAGTTCTTACATTGGGTGGGCTTGCATCCAAGTGTGAATCATCAAGAAGCCAGAGTGCCAGAATGGAATGATTAAAGGGGCTTTGCATTATATTACAGCTCTGAAATCTACAAGTATATGTATAAATGCAGTGCCCTACAGTATGAGGTCGAATACTCATTTTGAATGGCAGCCCTGACAGCTTAAATGGTTCCAGCACAGTGATGATATATGCTATTTTTTATTGATATTTCTCATTTTATATTCATCATCAGGTTTCCAACCATCCAAATACCAGAGAATGCTCAGATCTTTGGCATAATAAAACTGATTCACTTGATACCGACGTAAATCAGTGACTCAGTCATATTGTAAGATAAAAAGTCATTTGAAAGTAGGTGTTTGCGCTGGAGACCAATCCATTGTCTATTTGTCTATTTAAATTGAGCCGGCTGATTTTTAGAGAGGCACATAATCAATGCTGACTCTCTGATTACCCATCCATGAGGTTAACTGCATGTGGTGTGAGTACAGTTTGATGATGTTTTCACCTTCAAATATAAGCAACTTTAGGCAACAAATCCGTTTTATAATTGCAGGATAATCATCATAACAAGACCATCTGCACTCTACAGTGAACCACCTGACCAAAAGTTACTTTAAAACTTGATTGCATGTTAAGATTACAATGTTACAGTTGCTACACTGTCTCACCATTAGGTGTGACTCAATCCCACTGCTCCAAATGTGTAATGACAACAGTCTGTAAAGGTAAGCTTAAAAGTTAGACAATGAGACGTTATTCATAATGCATCTAGATAAAAGATGATAAGACCAAATTTAAAGTAAAGAATGAGCAAAATGGCTCAAACACAATTTTTTGAGAAAAGCATGGAAAACCACGAAATTGTTATTCCTGTTTGACTTCAGTATTACATTGATCCCTCTGTGGAGGAAAAAGAGTGACATACATCCTGACTTTGCCTCCTTCTCCAGACAGCTTGCAGCACTCCAGTGGCCAGAGAGAAGACAGGAGACAGCCTGAAATAGAAGCGCTCACAAATAGACCCTTTTAGAGCCACATATGAGCCAGGAGTCCATGTCAAACTTTAACTGGGCACGTGGTGGGCTGGTCCTCAACCACAGAGCATGAGGATACAGCAGGGGAAAGCTGTGCAATCCAGAACTTGTGGCAATACAGAACTTGTCAGCGAAGCAGAGGGGTTACACGTTTGCCCTTATTGAGACCACTACTTCCATCGGACAGAAACAGGGCCCAAACCAAACCATTTCAAAAAATGGTCCAAGAGGATCCACTTTGAGCTGAAAATGTCTTCTGCCTTAGACTTTAGTGCTGCTTTTTATGAATCAAGCAAGCTAACATGATCTTTACTAAATGTTTTCCAGCCTTGACTGGTTTGAGTTCTGAACATTGGCTAGGCCTCCTTGGGACATTAAACAGAGTGGCAGCTTGACAGGTTTCTGCGGGTGGAGCTTTTCAGAGTTAGTTGAATTTCCAATGTGTTATCACTATGTGTTCAACAATCTAAAAACACAACCATTTTTTTATTTTTCCTTTATTTTACTAGGCAAGTCAGTTAAGAACAAATTCTTATTTTCAATGACAGCCTAGAAACCGTGGGTTAACTGCCTGTTCAGGGGCAGAACAACAGATTTTGTAACTTGTCAGCTCAGGGATTTGAACTTGCAACCTTTTGGTTACTAGTCCAATGCTCTAACCACTAGGCTACCCTACCACAAAGGAAAAAAAATGTTTGATTTTTGGTGTAGTTGTCACCCAAATGTCTGTCACTGTGCTTTCAAACATTAAGAAGCACAGCAAAGTTGAAATGGGAATCCAATGTCAGATATTTTGCTTATTTATACAACAGATGGTGTTATCACTGTGCTTTATCTAATAGCAGAACCACATGACCTGGATTGCAGTATAAATTACATTAAAAGTACATGGTGCAAGCGATCAATGCCGTTTGAGATTCTACGTAGCAGATTATTACAGGAATTGTGAAGATCTCCACAGACCTGCGATGACCTATGCATGCTATCTTGAACATGCACACTTTATTTAATTACATAAGAAGATATTTATAGTTACAGTAACCTCAAAATGTGGCCACGGGATGTGTTACTCATTTAAAGGTTAAATGTTACATTAGTTTGTAAAATAGCCTCAATTTATTTTGTGCTATTTAGTGTATTACAAAAGTAATATTGGATTGTGTTTGCTTGACAGGCAACCAAATATAGACATTTAAATGAGATGTATCTACTGCTTGGATAGTTCCATGTGAGCCACTGGCTTAATCCCATTCTTTAACTTTTATTTTTGGTTGAGTTGGAGACGTGAATCCAACATATCATTTGCGAATTTGTCGACAAGTAAATTGGCTAGTTATTGTATTTCAGAAGTGATACTGAATTGTGTTTGGTTGTCAACGCAACCAAATCTCAACATTTGAAGGAGATGTATCATCTGTTTGGATAGTTCCAGATTGAGACAAGAATCAAACATATCAATTATAAAGTTGTAAACAAACTGGAATTAAAACTAGACTAATGTGACAGTATAATTTTAGACCGTCCCCTCGCCCATACACGGGCGCGAACCAGGGACCTTCTGCACACATCAACAACAGTCACCCACGAAGCGTCGTTACCCATCGCTCCACAAAAGCCGCGGCCCTTGCAGAGGGCCGCTAACTAAACTAGCCGTTTCACATCCGTTACACTAAGTCAGTGCCACAGATGGAACGATCCAAGCAGAAGATCAAAGTCTGGCATTCTCTGGATTTATTGAACTTTCACGACAACTGGGAACTCTGAAAAAAACAAGGTTGAATCATGATGACGTCAGTGATCTTCAGGTCGTAGCTCTAGAAAGAGACCCAAGTTCACGACTTACAATTCCGAGTTGGATGACCGTTCAAAACCTATTTTCCCACTTGGAGCTCGTTTTTCCCCGAGTTCCCAGTTGTCTTGAACTCACTGAAGTCAGATTTCCCAGCTTTGAGTTAAGTTGTTTTGACCGCGGCAGAAATCATGCTGGATTGACAGCATGGCCAATGTTGAATGTTTATCATTTTAAGATTGGAAAAGAGACCCTTAAACCCAGACTTGGGACCACACACCCACTCCACTGAATAGCAGGCTAGGGATAGCTTTGCAATGCTTGCAGTTAGCCACTGATTCCTTCCAAACCACTCATTGTTGAATTTGCAGACTTCCAACTTGTGTAATGACATCATTTTATCTGTGGCCAATGACCTTGAGCCTTCTTGGATGGACACTTCTAAAGTAACTCTATGGCAGCACCCAAGTGCCTTGAATTTTTGAGCTCTTCCCTTAGATTTGGAGGTGACGTAGTGTCCCCATGAGTGACAGAACACTGAGATAATCACAGGGCAACTGGAGAACATTACCAACCCCTTTGCTCCATATTTTCTGCTGGCTGCCCCACCACCACAGAAAGCACTGAGCCAGGCTGAAACACCTGCATGTTGGAGCTGCCTTACTCAAGAATGCAGAAAAGAGACCATGTTTGTATGCGGCTTTATTAACTCAATGATTATTTTTTACATTGTTTGTAAACTGATATGTGACACGTATTTAAGAAAAACAACTTTTTTTAGAGGGGGGGGGGGGCTCAAAACCCCACCTGCCCTGAATGACGGGTCGCCACAGTATATAAGGTTTGTCTATTTTGAAATTTGGTTACTATGATGACATAACATCTCCAATCCAAAATTAAATCTAGAATCAGCTTCCTATTTCGCAACAAAGCATCCTTCACTAATGCTGCCAACCACCCTCGTAAAACTGACCATCCTACCGATCCTCGAATTCGGCGATGTCATTTACAAAATAGCTTCCAACACTCTACTCAACAAATTGGATGCAGTCTACCACAGTGCCTTCCGTTTTGTCACCAAAGCCCCATATACTACCCACCACTGCGACCTGTACGCTCTCATTGGTTTGCCCTCACTTCATACTTGTTACCAAACCCACTGGCTCCAGGTCATCTACATGTCTCTGCTAGGTAAAGCCCCGCCTTGTCTCAGCTCACTGGTCACCATAGCAGCACCCACTCGTTGCACGCGCTCCAGCAGGTATATCTCACTGGTCACCATCAAGCCAATTCTTCCTTCGGCCGACTCTCCTTCCAGTTCTGTGTTGCCAATGACTGGAACGAATTGCAAAATTCACTAAAGCTGGATACTCCCTCACTAGCTTTAAGCACCAGCTGTCAGAGCAGCTCACAGATCACTGCACCTGTACATAGCTCATCTGTAAATTGCCCATCCAATCTACCTCATCCCCATACTGTATTTATTTATTTATCTTGCTCCTTTGCACCCCAGTATCTCTACTTGCACTTTCATCTTCTGCACATTCTACCATTCCAGTGTTGAATTGCTTTATTGTAATTACTTCGCCACCATGGCCTATTCATTGCCTTACCTCTCTTATCCTACCTCATTTGCACATGCTGTATATAGATATTTCTACTGTATTATTGATTGTATGTTTGTTTATTCCATGTGTAACTCTGTGTTGTTGTATGTGTCGAACTGCTTTGCTTTATCTTGGCCAGGTCGCAGTTGCAAATGAGAACTTGTTCTCAACTAGCCTACCTGGTTAAATAAAAGTGGAAAAAAAATAACAAATAATAATAATTCTGTGGTTGAAATTTCACCCTCAAAACAACAGTTTACATTGATTACTTTTTTTATCCAATTTATTTTACACATAGATTCCACAATACATGGACAAATTATGTTGAAGCAACGTTGAGTCAGCCAGTTTGTACCCAGTGGGTATCTACATATGGGTGTATTTCAACATAGTAAAAACTCTGCTTTGACCTCTGAAACAATGAAATAATGACTATCATGAAGCATTTTACAATCCTGAAAAGCTCAATCTAGAGCTATACACTGAACTAGCAGATGTGTATACACTGACATGCAACTGCATGCATGCTATCAACCTTCTAGAAACCTCTGGTACTTTTATAGGTCTCCTAACAATGCTGTCAGAGTCATGTGCATCACAAAGGACTCTGGGACAAGGGGACAAACTTCAAAGGAGTCCTCACAACCTTTTGCATGCTCTGCCAGAGTCTTGTTAACAAGCAAGGGTCACTTTTTTAATGCATGCTATCCCTCCAGCAGCCTCCATATAATTGAGTGACCTAATTGCTATCATATAGCAGAGAGGAGAGTCTCATGGGAACACTGGCCTTTGTTTGGACATCTGGAAGCAGTTGACGCAGTGTTTTTACAAGGTGTTCACATCACATACTGTACATTGACTTATTCAATTCATAAGCATAGACAAGCAGAATAGAGCAAGGGGGAAGAAAATGACCTTTTCATTATAGTTGACAGTCACACAAAACACAATCCACCGTAATTAAAAGAGCCACTGAATAACCTGGTCCAGCTCCAAGCATGGACCTTCTTGAATGGGGTTTTCTGAACAATATAATATATATTCTGTACATTATGTACATTGGAAGTAGGAAGTTTCTACTCCCTTTGCATGGTCACATTTTGTTGCCTATTTTTCAAGCATATTTAGTGTAAATCAGAACTGTGATTAGGGCACTCAATACCATTCTCCAGTTACTCCAACCAGTGACTATCAAGACGGGACCTATCTTTGGTTGATCTGGCTGTTGCTCCTAAACAATTTCCCTTTGCAGTGCAAAAAATATACCCCTTTTTTGAAGCTGACGTGAAATTTGACATTTTTATAACGTGTGGAAATTTCATGTTTTATACTGCATCGCTCAACTGCGGCATCAACTTCATATTTCCTGGCAGTAGTTGGTGCTTTTGTGGGCTTTGTTTAATCTGAAGCCAGAAGAGCAACACACTCTTCATCCCCTCATATTTAGAATCAGAGGAGAAGTTTTGTCATCCTATCCTGAGAAGGAGACATATAAGCTTTTAGTCTCTTTGTGTATTAAAGAGACTCATACTGTAGATGGCCTCACTTGTTGCAGCAAGCAGTCACTTGACAAAAGTAAAAACTTGGAATGGAATATATTCCAATCCACTATATATTCTCTCTATATATTCCAATCCAAATATAAACCTCTGTAGTTTTCATTTTGGAAACCTTCCTGAAGCACTGACCCCGTATCTGCCCCAAGCAGAGTCATCAAATTCTCCAATCACATTGACACCAGGAGATGCTATTTCACTCCAAGGCCATATTTGTATGATTACTAGGATCAACAGCAAAGAAGCAGCGAGTTCACCCAGGGATTTCGCTGTAAAATCTACAGTATAGTGATAATTGAAGTCAAAACAGTTAAGAAGCCAAGAACAATTGTAGGAGAGAAGCACCGGGCTGCTGTGTAATTACTTGGTGATCAGGCCGGTGTGACATTTTCTTCCCTCTATCTTTCAGATGGGATGTTAGACGGGTGTCCTGACTTTCTGTGGTCATTACCATGGCACTTATCGCAAGAGTAGAGGTGTTAACCCCGGTGTCCTGGCTAAATTCCCCATCTGGCCCTCATACCATCATGGCCACCGAATCATCCCCAGCTTCCAATGGGCTCATTCATCCTCCCTCCTCTCCCCTGTAACTATTACCCAGGTCGTTGCTGTAAACGAGAATGGGTTTTCAGTATATTTACCTGGTAGAATGAAAATAAAAATAAACTAAAGCCTGTCTTAGTAGCAGGCCCTACGTAGCAGTGGGTCATTAAAATGTTACTTTGTAAGTAATTGTTTTTATGAATCAGTCTTCAATTCTCTCTCTCATCTATATGCAGTGCGGGGCCTTTGCAAAAACAACTGACTTGGTCTCTGAGGTATTTGTTTTCTTTGGATCTGTGGACGGTGTAATTTCAGTATGAAACAGCTACAGCTCATGGCTCTGTCTTTATGGGAGTCGCCCCATTAGTCATTCATTCAATGGCTTTGTTTCATAACCCTGCTCACACTTGGCGCCACTTCTGTTCTCTGAGCTGTTCTCCTCCGGTTCTCTTTTATTTTATTGTCTCCCGCATTGATATCTGGAGCAGAGGAAAGATTGCTCGAGCCATTACTCACTATGTTTCCATAAGGACATTGTACTTATATTTCTTAAAGCCCCTGTCCTAAATTGCACTCTACATTCTTAAATATATTTTAAGTAATCGGACTCAGGGTAAGTTAAAATGACTTAGTGGCGTACAAACATCCCCCTGGCCACACAATGGTTGAATCAACGTTGTTTCCATGTAGTTTCAATGAAATGACATTGAAACAACGTGGAACAGTCGTTGAATTGACGTCTGTGCCCAGTGGGATCCCCTTATGTTTATTTCATTTTGGTCTTTCTGTGGTGTGTATGCAACGTATGTGATACCCCTTCAACTAAAGCGTTTCTGCACTCACTCACCCTTTCACAAATGTGTTGCTGGTATTTTTTTATTGTGAATCATTAAAATCTAATAAAACTTGACTTCCTTTCCAAAACTGAAATTGTGTTTTTCCAAGCTTGGTTCCAACAAACTTATATTGAGGGTAATGGCTTGAGGAATGATTAGAGTCAGGTGCGTCAAATCCTGCAGCCAAGTCTAACTGAAAACATACTTTAAACCGCAAGTGTTCAGCTTTCCTTTTTATTCTTCTAGAATTAGAGTTCATTGTCTGCTCTGCTGGCCTCCTGAGGTAAGTGCTGTAGAAGTTGCCAGTGATTTACATGCTATTGTTAGTGTATTTTTTCCAAGGAAAGAGATGGACCAATGCTTTGTACTCTTTAGTTTGTGTAGGTAAAACAACACAAAACGATGGAGCACTGCTAATCTGTCTATTATACAGCAATGGTGTGGGGTTTCACTTAGCCCCCATTACCAAACTAAGCATAACTAAACAGTATGCCTGCTAACATCTTCACATGGAGCCATTTCAAAGCAGCCAGTGTACAATTCCAGCCAAGGTAAAACCATCAAACTGCCACAACGTTGAGATTCATAAAAAGTCTAGTAGCTGTGATAAGTGACCATACTGATGTAGAATCTTAATTTGAGCCAGTTTGCTACAGCAGGAAAATAATCCCGCAGTAACAGGAAATGTGAATTATTTTGTGGATTATAATTAATGGAGATGTATTGTAGGGGTTGATACATTTTTTCATTAGGGCAAATTAAGTGTGACATTCTAAAGTGAAAATGTAAAACTTTAGAAGCCTTTTAAAACCTTTGATACACTACAGGTTTTCATCTCCTGCAGTGCAGGAACATTTTCAGCAACAAAGGAGTGATTAAATGAAGATCCTACATCTAAACATTACACGAGATTGCACACTTTAAAATGCACTATGACATCAATCTCTGGGAAATTGCAAGGCAAATAAAGGTAACTGACTAATAAGTAATTGATTACAAGTAGAAATTAGATTTAAACTATTTTGAATAAATTAACAGTTGATGACTGAGAAAAACACTGAAAGGTCAGCTAATAAACTTTTCACTCAAATGCAAAAGTAAAATGTTCCCCTGGTTTTGCCTACAGACTGTGTATGCTTATGCATACAGTATGTGCATTTGGCAGTTACCATTTAATGCATCATTACGTTTCCAAATGAGACATTTACCGTCCAAAAATGACAGTATTTCCTCTCTGTGTCCAAGAAGTTCCAGGAGGTGTGTGGTTATGAGAGGCCCGGGCCAGAGGTGCTATAATTAGCCCATCTTTAGGTCTGGGTAGTGTCTGCTCTGTCAGCCAACCGGCCCTGGCCTCATCTGGGCTTCCCAACCTCAAGGCCAGAGATCACAGACACATCACTGACTCCCTGGAGTTCACTGGCTTCTATTAGAACTCTGTTCACAGTATCTTCAGTTCCATACAGCCAGACACCCCCACAGGTCTTCTTCCACTCCCGACCTCCAGCCTGGGAAAGCCTTCCAAAGTGCATTCCTTCCAAGGCAAATGCTTTTGTTGGTTCAAGGACAAGTTTTTTTATAGCAGAGAATAGATATTGAGGAAGAGCAGACCATTTCAATTGAGGAATCAAAATGAATGAGATTTCACATTCAACAGACATCCATGAGTTGAGGAAAACTGCGGCTTCAAATTAGTCACTTATTAGTTATTCATCATTGTCAGAATGAATAACATTGCAATTACCCTCAATGATGATATATTGTCACGATCACTAGAATTAAGCGAACAGATATCAAAGCAGAATGTTCAAGGAATTACAAGGCAGACATTACTGTACATGTAATTGATATGATCAATGAAAATATAAAGATGACAAGGACATATCACTGAGTTGTAGCATAGCTTGTTTATTATTTTTTATACTTTTTTTGCATAGGGAAACATACTCACTTCCAGTAATGTATTTGCTAACAGCGATGGCTAAATACAATGTTATAATGAAATATTGTCAAAGCTGTAAATTTCTCCCACACCAGTTCAAAAACACATGGCAACTTTAGTTTTCCTGTATGAGAGTCATTTCAAATAATTAGCAGAAAACTTTTATTACCGACTTTTGCTGATACTTTTGTACTAAAAGTTTCAAAAAGGAAAATAAAATCACAAGCAGTTGAAAGTGATCCGTGTGCGCTATGAAGCCGGTTCCTGTTCTATTCTACTGGATGTGTCAGAACTAAATGTCCACATGCTCTTTCCTGGTGTGCAGTGTGTATGTCTGTGCAGCAAGCAAGCGATTAATGAATAACTACTATGGTAATATTTGTAAAGAATAATGAGGAAAAACAAAAAACCTTAAAATGTAACACTGCATTAGAATGTTCTCTGAGAATCATCTTGATCTCTTCCCTCCTCCACCCAACCAACTTCATCACACTGAGAAAACAGCACGTTTAAAGATGGAATCAACATACATGTCCAGAACAAGATGTAAGTAATAGAATTGCCAAGAAAGGTTTGGCGCGCCAAGCAGTTGAAGATCATGTGAGGAATTGTATTTTTTTGTAAAAAGAGCCCTCATTAAAATGTGGCCTTGTTCTCTCCTCTATTGTGTGGGTGGGGCTTCCCGGTCCTGACGTCAGTGAATCTGTGATATGGATTATCAATAACATTAACAGATCTTCATAACTGCACTTGTTTTGTATGGCTTTTCACCTCCATAGCCAAAGGCCATTGGCTAGTGGGTGCCCTTCACCTTGGTAGTACTGTAGGACCTCATTGTGACAGTTTGTGTGGAAAGCTATGAGCAGAAGCCAATGTGAGAGTGGGGCTCAGGCACCAAACAGAGTCCCACACAAAGTCAGAATGACCCCCAGCAGCTTTAGAGTACAAAGACTATGTACATCAGAGCTTGAGAAGGGCAATGGCCACAAATAAATGAAATTAGCAGTAAAATGACAGGCACTGCTTGTTTAAATCATTTTTGGTATTCAGTATTCACATCTATGTAAGTTAGCTTTTTTTACCTGCTGGTTTGTTGAAAGTAAAATATAGAGACCAAACTTAAAAACAGTTACCTTTATCCACTGGGTGAACATAAGCACATTTCACCACAAAAACTATGTTGTGACACATCTGAGAGTTGTGGCCTGGCCTCCATTATTCTGTGCTCCATGTCTCTTCATACAGTAACAAGAGGATTATGGAGACTGTTTACTACTCGTCTCCTCATCTGCGATTTTTGAGTTTGCATTAAAAAAACTCCACTAACTGATCATTAAGGGGAATAGGAAAAACAAAATACAATAAAAGTAAAATCATTGCATTGATCTAACTGAACTGGGCTTCCCATCTACTGATCCCCCAAAACTCTCACAAACATACAAGTCTTGTCATTCTACACTTTGGACTGGTGTACTGCTAGGTATTTTGTCTCTCTGAAGAAATAATCTTGACACTTAAACGGGACTTGTGACCATTTTAATCAAGTCCCGATTCTAATTGTAGGTAAAATAAATATCTGCATGAGTCTGGACAGTGACTGTTGAGTTACTACGAACTTATGCATTAATATCAATAGGTATCAAGATTCCCAGGTCTTTACCCTGTCAGGGTACACCAGACCTTAATTGCATAGGGAGAATTCAGAGTTCCTGCCCGGAATAGTTGCACAGACTATAAACGACATATTTCTAATCTATATACTGTACCAATTGCATAAAGATAAACTAGATCCGTTGAAAAACCGTGAAGGAAAATCATAGGCCAATATAGTAAATCAACTTTTTTCATATTCTAATCTTCAACGTTGTGTTGCCACCATGTGTAAAGACTTCTCTTTTCATAAACTCATAGTCGATTAATACCCGTTGCAGTGCGGCTGCAGCAGGAGCTACCACACACACCTTCCACACCCTCACATCATATCAGTAGCAAGTCCCTGGCTGGAGCAGAGCAGTGCGTCCTTGAGTAAAACTAGAGTAACATTCACAACAACGCAGCACTGCTGAAGAAAGGCACTCGGAGCAGGGTGGGGCCTCACACCTGCACTACCAGAGAAATGTGCTTCATCTGCACACATGCCTTTCCTGACCAAACACTCAGACAAAAACACACACAAACACACTGTGACCACACTTTGTATGGACTGCAACAAAACTAGTGCGACTGTCAGCCCTGCTGTTGTTTGTCTAGGATTGATTCAAATGTCTTTACAAGCCCAAATCCCACAAACCAATTCAACATCTTCAATGGATGTCTAAAAATGTACCACCCGGGTGGATGTTCAAGTGATGTACTTAGTGGGTTCTCTAACGATAAACAATAAAAGGGGAAAAATACGTTGAATAATATTCTTAGCTTGTTACAAGCAGCTGTTTCCTGTATGTATCTTGCTCTGTCTCTCTCACACACACAGGATTCCTACATCTCAAAGGTTAAGCTTGAGAAATATTTCCAGAAAAGCACATCTTGAGAAGTTTCCTTAAAACATCAATACCAGGTTATTTAGTGCAACCTTCCAAATAGAAGGAAAGTGTTTGAGATCTTGAAGCTTGCACAGCAACAGTGAAAATAAAAAGAAGTGCAGAACTGTTAGATGACTTGTGGAAAAAATTCTACATAAATGGCAATGGAATTTGCATATCCCCTTGAGGCTTATTGAAGCTTTTGTATCTGTTTAAAATGACAACAAGTGATGCTGAAATTACTGGAGTCCAAGTTTCAGGGTTAGTAAAACCAAATACAGGTACCTTGTTTAAAAAGGCATGCAGCATTGGTGGTGAGCTCATACCAACCATAGCAGAACCCTAAGAAGGAATTCTTATATTTTGCGGCTTGGCCACAAGCTTATAACAACTAAATCTAAACACAAACATAAACATGTACTTTCTTATACAAAAAAAGGAAAAAAATGGTATGTACATTTTGCCTATTTCATTCTCATTGATATACTGTAAGCATTTATACACAGGATAATGTGTCCAAAATGTAACAATCCTACAATAATCACAATGATAATAATTACTACAAAAATATTAGTAAGGGTTTTGAAATATAATAAGATAATGTTTTACATGCATCAGTATCGAATGCATATTAATGTCTTTCAGAGTAAGCTCAACCATCACCTGTGGCCACTTTAAAAAGTGTTGGGGGGTGGGGGGGAACACCTGCTCTGAAAACAAAAGTCTATGTCGCTGTCATAATAATATAATGTATAGCCGAGTTTAGTTAGAAAAAGCAAATGAAAAAAGAAGACGGTGTGCTGAAGGACCACTGTGCTGGCTAGACTACCCATGTCCCTATGTGTCCAAGTCAGACCCAGGCTGGAGGGTAAACTGGACTGGAGAGGTGAGTGTGGAGCAGTGCAAATCTTCACAGAACATGTCATGAGACTCCAGCGTCTGCTGCTACTGTACAGTTAGAACCAGAGGGGAACTTTACATGGGATACTTTCTCTATTTCCATTAATTGTGTGTGTTTAAAACATCCAAATGTAGTGTTTTGAAAAGCCCAATAAGTCGACATACAGGAAGCTTGAGCATTCGCCAGCGCTACCAAACATGAGCACTTTGGCGCCCTCAGTACTACAGCAGTAATTGGAGTCCATGCTGAAATCTAGGAGGCGAATGTGATGACTTGATTATGGGCCTTGTGCTCCAACTAGCCCACTGACTGTACTGGGTGTATGGTTAACACGTCTGTTGGCCTTGTCCTCCTTCGACACATGACAGAGCCCAGGGACATAGCCCACACCGTGGGACGTCTTTGATCAGGAGCAGACGCTTGCCTCACCACATGTCCTGTTTAACAAATATAAATGAGCTTGCTGAATGACGGCAGCATTTTGTTGAGCTTGAGGATCGTATGGATTTGATGGAATGCCTTTGCTACAGCACGCCACTTCAACCTGGGACTGTGGACCGGGACACATAAACCGTCATCGCCAAGATCTTAAGCAGGGCATGCAAACCAGCGTTTCCCAACTCCAGTCCTCGAGTACTCCCAACAGTACACATTTCTGTTGTAGTCCCTGACTAACCTGATTCAACTCATTGAGGGCTTGATGATTAGTTGAATCAGGGGTGCTTGTCCAGGGATGCAACAAATAGATGTATTGTTGGAGGTGCTGGAGTTAGAAAACACTGATGTAAACAAGACCTCTTGTTCTGCCATTTTACTTGAATTCTCAATAGCTACCAGCATTGCAATATCCATTGCAGAAACAATACTGTACACTGCATAACAAACCTTCACATGGCCTTTTTGACCCTGCTGAAAAAAATACACAATATCCTCTCTTATTCAATATACTCCCATTACACTATGCAGTAAGAAATGATCAATTATAATCTACCCTCTAATAAAAAAACTAATGTCTTGGCATCTTTCAGTAATTTGAACAGCTATGAAGAGATTTTCTGCTGTTTTCATTCTCTATACCATGATTCTGACTAGGTCAGTCTATACTTCTGAAGGGCTAATATTCAAAACAACATAAGGTGGATTTGTAGATTCCACACAATGGACCTAAATGTGGAGAACCTAAAAAGGTAACTACACACTAAACATGAAAATAATAATCTACACATGGTACATAAAGCTTAACATTCTATTGTAGCCAGTGTTATGAAACCTTCAATTGTTTTTTTGTGTCGTTTTTTACATTTTATTTTAATTTTTTACAGATTTTTGATCAGTTAATTTCAATAACATCCAGGTATTGTGCATATTCCCAGTGAAATAATTTGACCCCTTAACCCGATGGAAAATGCAGTGCGATGCAAAAACTCTAAATCACAAGGTATAAAATTGAGGAGGGGAATTTATCATGTCATTATTGCATCTCACTGCACTAGTTTATTGTGTCACACATTTCTACTCTTCTCCGACAATTCCATCTAGTAGTGCTAAAATACCCCATCCTTTTCTCTCTCTCTCTCTCGTTTTCAGTCTTCTGAAGTGAAATCCACATCTAGTGTTTTTGAACACTCCTTTCCCCAATACACCTAATACACTCTCTCTCTCTTTGCTATCGGCCGATTTATGTATGTGCAATCTGAGAACCAGATCTAGCCACACACTCACACGATCTCAATCCCTTTCTATCTCATACACCCATGAAACACACAAACAAAAACAAAGATGTGAAGCACTGTGCCCTGCTCATCACTGACACAACATAATAAGACAGTTAGCATTCCATGTCAAGAATTTGTCTCGGAAGCTTCAGCTTTATCCTTAAACAATTCCAAATGAGTAATTTCCCTTGTTTTAGCATATGGATAGAGATTCATATATATATATTTTTAAATGTTCTGTTTGAAAAGCTATTAAAGTGCTTCGATTTAACTATCTGCGTATAGGAGACTCGCAGGTTGTAATGTAACAAAATAGTGGGACAAAATGTACCCCATATTCAGTTCTGGTCATTTGGTGCCAAAAATTGTCTGCAGAGGCAGAAGTTGCCATGGTGCTGGGGGAAATGTAAGCCCATCTCAGTGCTTTACAGCTCTGTCCCGTGCTAGGAGCCTGATCACCTACAACACATCCCTCACAGCTCTCTACCCTGACCTCCATCTTGAATTGGAGTACTTGGACATTTTCTCTAATTCTTGCAGCACATTCTTTATCATTGAAGAAGAGCTTTAAAAAGGGGGCAAAATACAACTTAAGCAAATCGCTGAGCAGAGGAAACAAGAGTTGCATATTTCACATATTACACCAAGCTGGAAGACATAATGAAAGGGAAAGCAACAAGAGTCAATAAAAACGAAGAAATTAACACGATTAAATTGTAGCAAGGATTCCATGTGATGGAATGACAAATACTACTGTATAATAACCACAGAAAGGGAAAATGGTGAAAATACCCCATCTCGATAAACGCAAACTGTCACTACTTTAATCTACTACTGTATTCATCTAAACTGGATAATGACAAGCAATCAAACATGCAGCAATGTTTTTTGTCATTTTTGCAGCGTTACCGGTTACACCAAAAAGAGAAATGAATTTACATAATTTGTATCATGTATTATTGTTCTTAACTAAAGGCAAGGCACATAATGTGTTATATAAAATATCGTGCAAAATAGAAGTTAAAAATAGGGAATAAAAATCCAAACAATTAGGTAAAAAGGTAAGAACCCATCAGCATTATTTGCTCTCTGTTCCAAAGATTAGAGGGAAGAGCTATTGGGGGCAGGGGGGTCAGCTTCAGAAGGGTAGTAAGAGTTTCTGCCATGCACCCATGTCAGCATTATGGTGGTCGATAGAGCTGGTATCTCATGATTTCTTTTGAAAGCACCATGCATGAATATATATCAGTATCATTTCATATGAGCACCTTTTAAAACAAGTTATTGTAGGTATGTTAAACAACAGATGTGAATTGGAACACTCACCGCAAATTTGATGTTTTCCATTGCAAAGCCATATTTAAAGGTTAGCTTTTCGTAACCAGCGTGTATGGATATTATTCCCTAGAAGTGTATCTGTCTTAATGAGCAATATCTGCATCTGTGTTCTCTCTCTCTCTCTCCACTGAACAAAAATATAAATGCAACATGCAACAATTTCAAATATTTTACTGAGTTACAGTTCATATGAGGAAATCAGTCAATTGAAATCAATTCATTAGGCCCTAATCTATGGATTTCTCATGATTGGGAATACAGATATGCATCTGTTGCTCACAGATACCTTAAAATAAATGGGCCTCAGAAACTTGTCACAGTAATTCTGTGCATTCAAATTGCCATTGTTAAAATGCAATTGTGTTCTTTGTCCGTAGCTTATGCCTGTCCATACCATAACCCCACTGCCACCATGGGGCACTCAATTCACAACGTTGACATCAGCAAACCACTTGCCCACATGATGCCATAAACGTGGTCTGCAGTCAAGGCCGGTTGGACGTACTGCCAAATTCTCTAAAAAAATGTTGGAGTCGGCTTATGGTAGAGAAATGAACATTAAATTCTCTGGCAACAGCTGTGGTGGACATTCCTGCAGCCAGCATGCCAATTGCACACTCCCTCAGCTTCAGACATCTGTGGCATTGTGTTGTGTGATAAAACGGCACATTTTAGAGTGGCCTTTTATTGTCCCCAGCACAAGGTGCACCTGTGTAATGATCATGCTGTTTAATCAGCTTCTTGATATGCCACACCTGTCAGGTGGATGGATTATCTTGGCAAAGGAGAAATGCTCACTAGCAGGAATGTAAACATTTCTGCACAAAATTTGAGAGAAATAAGCTTTTTGTGCTTATGGTACATTTCTGGGACCTTTTATTTCAGCTCATAAACATGGGACCAACACTTTACATGTTGCGTTTACATTTATGTTCAGTGTGTGTGTGTGTGTGTGTGTATATAGCTTTGATATGTTGGTTTAATTATGTCACTGCTGATAGCAGAGTTTTATACTTTTCTTAGCTTGTCCCCAGCAGACAACCAATGAGAAGCCTGTGCTCAGAAAAACACATGGAAGGTGCATTTGGCTGGAGACAGGTTAGGGCTGTGAGCTCTCCATAACTTCTCCCCCTCTGTGCATCACACCTCTCTCTCACACCACATCTGTTGCCTGTCTAGAGCTCATTGATGTTTGCAGTACTTCAAACAAACCAAAACAACAATACAAAGAAATTGTAGAAAGAACTCTTGCTATGTCTTAGGCACTTTTCATGGCTGTATATATGGTTTGGGCTTGGGGAGTCTTAAGTCCTGATGTTTTCAATTTATACATATGTATCTGCATCCATCCCAACACATGCTGCAACAAAGTCTGTTGTCACAAACATTGCATTAGCAAATGAGACAAGGACAAAACCTGTAAAGAAAGTTCTGACCAAATAGATTGGTGATGGACACTGCTGGTCAGTCAGTTGCCCGTCATCAATGAGCCAGAATCATGCTATGTGCACACATGGATACATGCAGTGCTGTTGGCCTAGCAACCATTAGGTCTGGGGTCAGTGGTGGCACTATCAATGGTTACCTTTACAGACACGCTTCTAATGATCAAATCATTCACATTCTTCTCGACTCATCCAAAGTATGTGATCTGCTTTAAAAAAAGATTCATAAATTGCTTTTTGTTTTCGATTATATAAAGACAGCATGAGTAAGATAATAAAAGTGTGACTTAGATACACAGGATGTAGAAAGAGATCCAAAAGGGTGCGATTACCTAAACCTGTCAGGAGTCCCTGTACCTCAACATACACAAGGAAACGTCCTCTAGATGAGTATAGAATATCTGAAACACAACAGGGCTGGATTGTTCTGATCCTAATCGATAGCTCAAGAAAGCCAACACTCATAACTCTTGTACCCTGCTACCAAAGCAACACAACATAGTAGTTTCTACAACATAATCCTAAAACCCACCTCTGACTTGCAACATTTCATATGATTAGGCCAAGGGATAGCTGCTAAAAAGGAAACATTTACATTATAGTAGTGCAATGCCTGTAATGTCCAATGCAATTTAAACTAAATACACAAAAAAAGAAAGATTCTCCCCTCTACACCCAATACTGTTTCAATAGTGACATTACTATTTTTGTACTCCCTTTGTCACTATGCAGAATAAACCCTTGTTATCTACATTAATACAAACTTTATGCAATATTAACTCAAGAGTGGGGCAAGGATAGGAAGAGGAGGTTTCACTATGTTTGAATCGTATGCATACACAAACAAATGTCTAAACAAACAGACAACAGTTGACAGGCACAAAAGGGCGTATCAGTTATTGTGAAAACTAACACACCTGTTACAGTACCTGTCTTTTTACGATGCTCTCTACTGCTCTAAAGACAGATCCTTTTGATTGTGTATGCATATCACTGTGCCTCATAGAAGACACTTTTAAACACGACAAATGGGCTGTGTTAAATGAAGTCTTAAAAATACCCCACTCTTTTAACAACGTAACTGACACAGATACAGGATTGTCGATCAAACTGGATGAAAAGCAGACTCTTCATGGGTTAAGGGAGGTTATTGACCATGTGTGACCAGCCTCCCCTAACTACTTTCAAAGAGTTGGTTTTTTACCGTCTCCGAAGAAGTGTGGAAAAGTATAATGACTCTGGATCCGGATTCTTCTCTTTCTTGTTGATTAAGAAATTAAAGGATACTTATTTTGCATATATGAGGAAGCAGCACCTGTAGCAGAGGGGGTGTTAAAGAGGAGGGGTACTATCCTGGGGACAGGGGGGGTCATGGGGTCATGTCTCTGCCCCACCGTTCATTTTGGCTGCACAAACCTTTTCTCTTTCTTTCCTTGGCGCTGCTCTCTCTGCCTCTGTCTTGCATTCCAAAAAGGTGTGTTGAAGCATCTTTTATGTTGATATACATAAATATATATGCACACATATATTTATATATATATACACTTTCCCTCTTGCATCTCATTTGCAATTTTCTTAATTCCACAAAAAGTGTTGAATCTCAAATCCATGTGTCCCTGCCCCTTTCGATGATCCTTGTGTTGTTTAGTTCCCCAGGTACCAGGACTGAAAGAAAGAAAGAACAGTAAGTTACTTTACACATGAATTGCAGAAGTGGTTATATGATAGTCAAAGAAAAATAATGTTCTCTCCATTTTCATATTTGACTACAATGCTGATAAACAGTAGATTTGTATGTCTACATCAAGTGCACATGCACCACACCCACCAACCAACACTTATGCTGCTGCCATACCGTTTACTCATATTATTATCATCTCTCCTGCTACCAGTCACTTTATCCTCATCCCTGACTACATGTACATATCTAGCTCAATACTCCAGTATCCCTGACTACATGTACATATCTAGCTCAATACTCCAGTATCCCTGACTACATGTACATATCTAGCTCAATAGTCCAGTATCCCTGACTACATTTACATTTACATTTAAGTCATTTAGCTCAATACTCCAGTATCCCTGACTATATGTACTATGTACATATCCCTGACTACATGTACATATCTAGCTCAATAGTCCAGTATCCCTGACTACATTTACATTTACATTTAAGTCATTTAGCAGACTACATGTACATATCTATCTCTGACTACATGTACATATCTAGCTCAATACTCCAGTATCCCTGACTACATGTACATATCTAGCTCAATAGTCCAGTATCCCTGACTACATGTACATATCTAGCTCAATACTCCAGTATACCTAACTACATGTACATATCTAGCTCAATAGTCCAGTATCTCTGACTACATGTACATATCTAGCTCAATACTCCAGTATCCCTGACTACATGTACATATGTCCCTCAATACTCCAGTATCTCTGACTACATGTACATATCTAGCTCAATACTCCAGTATCCCTGACTACATGTACATATCTAGCTCAATACTCCAGTATCTCTGACTACATGTACATATCTAGCTCAATACTCCAGTATCCCTGACTACATGTACATATCTAGCTCAATACTCCAGTATCCCTGACTACATGTACATATGTCCCTCAATACTCCAGTATCCCTGACTACATGTATATATCTAGCTGACAATACTCCAGTATCCCTGACTACATGTACATATCTGGCTCAATACTCCAGTATCCCTGACTACATGTACATATCTACATGTACATATCTAGCTCAATACTCCAGTATCCCTGACTACATGTACATATGTCCCTCAATACTCCAGTATCCCTGACTACATGTATATATCTAGCTCAATACTCCAGTATCCCTGACTATATGTACATATGTAGCTCAATACTCCAGTATCCCTGACTACATGTACATATGTAGCTCAATCTAGCTCAATGTAGCTCAATTCTCCAGTATCCCTGACTACATGTACACTCCAGTATCCCTGACTACATGTCCCTCAATACTCCAGTATCCCTGACTACATGTACATATGTAGCTCAATACTCCAGTATCCCTGACTACATGTACATATGTCCCTCAATACTCCAGTATCTCTGACTACATGTACATATCTAGCTCAATACTCCAGTATCCCTGACTACATGTACATATCTAGCTCAATACTCCAGTATCCCTGACTACATGTACATATCTAGCTCAATACTCCAGTATCTCTGACTACATGTACATATCTAGCTCAATACTCCAGTATCCCTGACTACATGTACATATCTAGCTCAATACTCCAGTATCCCTGACTACATGTACATATGTCCCTCAATACTCCAGTATCCCTGACTACATGTATATATCTAGCTCAATACTCCAGTATCCCTGACTATATGTACATATGTAGCTCAATACTCCAGTATCCCTGACTACATGTACATATGTAGCTCAATACTCCAGTATCCCTGACTACATGTACATATGTCCCTCAATACTCCAGTATCCCTGACTACATGTACATATCTAGCTCAATACTCCAGTATCCCTGACTACATGTACATATCTAGCTCAATACTCCAGTATCCCTGACTACATGTACATATGTCCCTCAATACTCCAGTATCTCTGACTACATGTACATATCTAGCTCAATACTCCAGTATCCCTGACTACATGTACATATCTAGCTCAATACTCCAGTATCCCTGACTACATGTACATATCTAGCTCAATACTCCAGTATCCCTGACTACATGTACATATCTAGCTCAATACTCCAGTATCCCTGCACATTATACATTTGGTACTGGCACTGACCCTATATATAGCTCCTTTATTTCTCATTTCTCGTGTTTATATATATTATTATTAGCTATCGTATTTCGATAATGAATACTGTACTGTTGGGTAGAGCTTGCAAGTAATTCACTGTACTTGTGTCTGCGACAAATACAACTTGAGGTGCATAAATACAATAAAAGTATGTTCTGCTTTAACAATTACCATTAAGAGGTTTCGTAGTACATGTCCGTGTGTTGCATTTGACCTGTATAATTGCACAGTCTGTGTGTTGCAGTAAGTGGGTGCCTGCATGTCAGTGTTGTTCTGGGCCTACGGTACAGTATGAGATGTGAAGAGCAGTGATTGGGGATAATCCATGACCAGGGGGAAACACTGTGGCCAACTCCAGACACAGTGTTCTACAATCAGTGTCTTCTCCACTAATGGGCCCCAAAACACTTAACTCCGGTCAGGACGACCAACCAAATAGAGCAATTCAAAATAATACGGAGTAAAAGAGCATTACGGCGAGAGATCTCAGCAGGATCCGACCCAAACCTTTAAAAACACATAATGAGACGTTGGCCTTCTCCTGCAGACCACTGAAGTCTTTTAAAAACTTGACAGGGCTGAATAAAGAAATCCCACACAGACCTCGGCCCCCACCTCAACATTTTCCACCAGGTTTATGTCATTTTAACAGCCCTTAAACAGACGTCTTTAACTACACCCAATTGTATTGATTTAATAAAGTTAAAAAAGGAAACATCTAGCCTATTCCTTGTTACTTCTCAGAGTAAAATACCATGTGGTCCATGACCCCAGCCTCTAACTCCTGCCTACCCACCAGTCGCACGCACGCACGCACGCACGCACGCACACACACTAGTATGCTTATACCATCAATATAGTGGCGCTTCATCATTCACAGATGCACAAATTTGTACTTACTTAGCACTGTATGCAGGGGGAATGGGGAGTGAGCTATGGAGCTATGGACAGACTCTTGGAAAAACGTTGAAATGGGGTTTGGAAACAATCTGCTGAGCAGGGTCAGGAGAAACCAAGCCAAAGCCACATTAAAGAGGCAGTATTGTAATTCCGAGGAGTTGCCTGGCTCATAGGAAAGACCACAATGGAGGATGCCAGTCAAAGCAGGGGGTGATAAGGGTCTGTGCCAGGGGTGAACTCAGGAGGGCCCCTTGCTTGTTGAGTCTATGGGGTAGTGCCTACTGTAATGACTGGGGTTGGTGTCTTCGCCGTGTGCAAAGGCTAAATGCACATACTGTAGGCTACAGGCGCCATACCTTAGCCATCGAAAGAAAACTTACTGCAGCCCCTTGTCAAATTCATAACATTCAACAAAGTCCCCCTGGAGTCTTCTACTACTGGCATAATTGAATCAACAAATACATGTGTTTCTTGAGTTCTGGATCTCATCTATGCAATAGATTAAAATGACCGCATGCCATTCCAGTATTTTGGAAATGCTTTTTTGTTGTTGGGATAAATAAACAATCTACACCCACTCTCAAGAAGCCAGTCATGATTCAATACATTCTGAGTTTATGTTATAGAAACACAATACTTGCCTCAGTGGAGGCTCGTAATTTACATTCTGAGTTTCCCCCTCTCATTTGGTCATTTCTGTGGCCACCTCCTGGGTCTCTCTCTTTACAAATGAGCATAAGCTTTACCAGACCGCTCTGCATTGGACTCCGACTCCTTCCTTAAAACAGAACATCTCTCTCTTTACACGTTGAGGAAACAATGTAACTGATGAATGTGCTTTGTAAAGGCCCAGCTTTAGGTGAAACCTTCATGTGAGTCGGTCAATAGCAGCAGCCCCAGCCTGGAGTCCCAGAGAGCCCACGTTACCATCAGGGGAGCTGGAGAACCATCTCCTCTGCACACTTGGAAGGAAAGACACATCTGCAATGGGAGCGACGTGGACTTCGAGCAGTGAGAATGGAAATGATTTCAATGTGCAGTCGTACTGGACCTACAATCCAACTAAGTAACATACAGGC